>NC_041392.1:693052891-693162419 GCF_002162155.2 Triticum dicoccoides | reverse complement strand
CCCGACCCCCCGCCGCGCCGCCACCCCGCCGCCCTCGCCGCCCGCGGCACCCTGTTGTCTCTCACTCCACCATCCCGACGCCCTCTCTAAGGGAGTCCTGAACTGAGGGGTCCTCGGGTGTCCGGGCTATTTGATATGGGCCGGACTGATGGGCCATGAAGATATAAGGCAGAAGACCTTCCCCCGTGTCCGGGTAGAACTCTCTTATGCATGGATGGCAAGATTAAATGTCCGTATGTGTATTTTCCTTTCTATATAAACTGACTCTGTACAACCCTAGGCCCTCCAGTGTCTATATAAACCAGAGGGTTTAGTCTGTAGAGGCTACCAGAATTCATATAGGCTAGACATCTCGGGTCTAGCCATTAAGATCTGGAGGTAGATCAACTCTTGTAACCCTTATACTCATCAAATACATTCAAGCAGGACGTAGGGTTTTACATCCATTAAGAGGGCCGGAACCTGGGTAAACATCGTATCTCCCTTGTCTCCTATTACCTTCGATTCTCAGACGCGCAGTTCGGGACCCCCTACCCGAGAGCGGCCAGTTTTGACACCGACATTGGTGCTTTCGTTGAGAGTTCCACTGTACCGTCAACAGAACGCTTGATGGCTCGTTCGATCATCAACAATGATGCCATTTCTGGGGAAGCTTTCCTCCCTGGCCAGATTATTGTGTTTGGTGGCTTCGTTCTACGTGCTAACTCAATTGGCCACCTCAAACAGATCGACAGCTATGCCCCCTGGTCATCAGATCAGTTTTGGGAACCTAAATTATGTTGCTGATATCAGAGGAGATTTGATCTTCAAAGGGTTCGCGGCCCCGACCCATGCTCCGGCCTTAGATCCGGAGCAAACTGTCGGGTCCGAAGAAGGGAGTTTTGAGCCCACCGGACCCTTTGCTATTAGGCTTACTATCGGAGATCCGGAGGCGATTTTGTCCTCAGCCAGCCCGCAATTAGATCGGGTTCCCCCTACAATTGGAAGGCCGGATTCTTCCCCAGACCCTATCTCCAAACACTCGAAGTCCGCGCCAAGCGAGCGTGGTCAGGAGGCCTTTGCCCTGGTGATGACCCACAAGTATAGGGGACCTATCATAGTCCTTTCGATAAGTAAGAGTGTTGAACCAACGAGGAGCAGAAGGAAATGACAAACAATTTCCAGTAAGGTATTCTCTGCAAGCAGTAAAATTATCGGTAACAGATAGTTTTGTGATAAGGTAATTCGTAACGGGTAACAAGTAACAAAAGTAAACAATGTGCAGTAAGGTGGCCCAATCCTTTTTGTAGCAAAGTACAAGCCTGGACAAACTCTTATATAAAGGAAAGCGCTCCCGAGGACACATGGGAATTATCATCAAGCTAGTTTTCATCATGCTCATATGATTCATGTTCGTTACTTTGATAATTTGATATGTGGGTGGACCGGTGCTAGGGTACTGCCCTTCCTTGGACAAGCATCCCGCTTATGATTAACTCCCCTCGCAAGCATCTGTAACTACAAAAGAAGAATTAAGGTAAACCTAACCATAGCATGAAACATATGGATCCAAATCAGCCCCTTACGAAGCAACACATAAACTAGGGTTTAAGCTTCTGTCACTCTAGCAACTCATCATCTACTTATTACTTCCCAATTTCTTCCCCTAGGCCCAAACAATGGTAAAGTATCATGTAGTCGATGTTCACATAACACCACTAGAGGAAAGACAACATACATCTCATCAAAATATCAAACGAATACCAAATTCACATGACTACTTATAAAAAGACTTCTCCCATGTCCTCAGGAACAAACGTAACTACTCACAAATCATATTCATGTTCATAATCAGAGGGGTATTAATGTGCATAAATGATCTGAACATATTATCTTCCACCGAATAAACCAACTAGCATCAAGTAGAAGGAGTAATCAACACTACTAGCAACCGACAGGTACCAATCTGATGAACTAGGGTTTGAGAGGAGATGGTGCTGGTGAAGATGTTGATGGAGATTGACCCCCTCCCAATGAGAGGATAGATGGTGATGACGATGGTGACAATTTCCCCTCCCGGAGGGATGTTTCCCCCGCAGAACAGCTTCGCCGGAGCCCTAGATTGGTTCCGCCTCGAGACGGTGGCACTTCATCCCAAAAGCTTCCTTATGATTTTTTTCTGGGCAAAAGACACCTTATACCAGAAGATGGGCATCGGGGGGCTTCCAGGTGGCCCACAAGGCAGGGGGCGCGCCCTCCACCCTCGTGGATAGTGGGTGGCCCCCCTCTGGTGCTTTCGTCGCCCAATATTTTTAATATATTCCAAAAGTGACTTTCGTGGAGTTTCAGGACTTTTGGAGTTGTGCAGAATAGGTCTCTAATATTTGCTCCTTTTTCAGCCTAGAATTCCAGCTGCCGGCATTGTCTCTCTTCATGTAAACCTTGTAAATAAGAGAGAAAAGGCATAAATATTGTGACATAATGTGTAATAACAGCCCATAATGCAATATATATCGATATAAAAGCATGATGCAAAATGGACGTACCAACTCCCACAAGCTTAGACCTCGCTTGTCCTCAAGCGGAAGCCGATATCGAAAAATATGTCCACATGTTTAGAGATAGAGGTGTCGATTAAATAAAATACGGACATGAGGGCATCATGATCATTCTTAGGGTCGCACTATTCGTCACCCTGGGTGAGAAATAGTTATTCTTCACCCCCCTCTATTTTACCATCAATGCACCGTAATTTTACGTTCCGTAAGTTTTGTCTTATTTCCGACGCAAAAAGAGACCGTAAGAAAATATATAATCGCCGTAAACAATATTTTATGTTATGTAAAGTTACAAACGTAAGAACATAGTCTAAAATACACATAAACTGCAAATTTTCTTATCTTATGACCTATACTTTAATTTTCTTATGTCAAATTTTACATAGTGAATCAATAGAAATGTAACTATTTGAATTCCAAACGTAATTTAACTATGAAATGATCGTAAGATTACCTCGGTTGAAGAATAACTTATTCTGCACCCTGGATGATGAATAGTATATATATACACACACACACACACACACACACACACACACACACACACACACACACACACATAAACACTATTCTGATCACGGGATCAAAATAATATTCTGATCACAACCTGCCCTGCCCTGCTAGTAGTACGTTGAACTTCCCTGTGAACAAGGTTGAACTTCCGCCAACATTGCCGAAATGGGGCTTGCGATATACTGTTGGAAAGCTATGGACACAGATATCATGACCCAACTTAAATTTTTGGCAAAATATAAGCGGTTTAAGAGCAGTTTTGAAAACCGTTTTTTCTTCGCACAAAAAACGTGAATCGTATTTTCGATCGCATTTCTAAAGCGTTTATCGGAATGAGGCATATAATATGGCGTTGGAAGGCTGCTGCAAAACCGCTCATTCCACATGTTGAAAGTTTTCTCTAATTCCATATGGTTAAAAGAGTAATTTGAAAAAAAAAATTCGTAAACCGAACAGCTGAGTTCGTTTTTTCGATGTCATTTCTAAACGACTAATCCAGTGGAGGCATATGATATGGCGTTGGAAAGCTTATGAAAATGTGCTACTTTTTCATCTTAAAAGTTTTTTTTTCTAATTTTGAATGGTTTAAGAGTAATTTAGAAAATGGTCCAAGTCTTACTGAGTTCGTATTTTCAAGCTAATTTTTTAACCTGCGTCCGAATGCAGCAAATGATATGGCATTGGAAATCTTGAAAAAATGTGACACTTTTTGGTATGTATTGTTTCTCCCAATTCTTTACGATTTTAAGTCAGTTTCGAAAATGGCGAAAAACGTATTTTCGCCGTAATTTCTACAAACTTTATCGAAATGGGGCAAATAATATACCGCTGAAAAGCTACAGAAAATGCGAAACTTTTTCATGTTGATTGTTTTCTCTGATTCCTAGCCGTTTTCAAGTAATTTCGAAAACGGCGGGATCATGCATTTTGCCTTTATCGCGAAACAGGTTCTTCAAAAGTGCACCGCGTGAAGAACCTGAACTTCTTGGCGCGTGTACCTGAACTTTACTCTTTTTTTCACGTGATTTTTTTGCTCGTAGGTCTCCATCCAGTGCTCGTAACTCTCCATCGACTCACCGGAATTGAGCAAGTGATATACCAGTTGAAAGCTGCTGTAAGCACATAACTTTCCCGTGTTGATCGTTTTTTCATACTCGTGATGATTTTAAAAGTTTTTTCATCTGAAATTCATTCAGCGTAGTACTTGAACTTCATGCTGTTTTCACGTTGAACGTCTGTGACGTATTTCCATTCGTAATTTTCTCATCCGTTTTCGTCAGTGTTACACAAATGATATTCCTTTTGTACAAACCTCTCTCACAATATTTTTTTTAACTTTCTTCGACCGAGGACTTGAACTTATAACAACAAAACTTTTAGTCTTTGCATTTTTATTCTTTTTAATACAAATTGCACACCGTGTAGAACGTGAACTTCTGGTAGTTTATCAACCTGAACTTCTCTCGGTTACGTGAAAATATCTAAGTTTTTTATAAATATTAATCTGAACTTCTTAATCCTTTTTTGTGAATTTTGAAGCGCTCCATTTTTAAAAGATGCACTTCTTGTTATTTTATTTTTGGACTTCTTGCTTCCATGTTTCATAACGAGGGAAATTTGAGTTTCTATAATCATCGAACTTCTCCATTTTTTAATATGGACTTCCTGGTTTTTTTCTTATTCTTTTTTATGAATAAGAATATTTTAAGACACCCAAACAACATTTTTTTGTGTGTTTTTGCATTGGTTTGCACGTCAAAGCACGTCATCTTTAGAAATTGAACTTCTCCTTTTCTTTTTGTTTTCTTTCAACATTGTTTAGCACGTCGAACCACGCCATCTTTAGATATTGAACTTCTCCTTTCTTTTTGTTTTCTTTCAACATTTGTTTGCATGTCGAACCGCTTCATATTTAGAAATTGAACTTCTCCTTTTCTTTTTGTTTTCTTTCAACATTGGTTTACACGTTGAACCGTGTCATCTTTACAAATTGAACTTCTCTCTTTCTTTTTCTTATCTTGCATGTTTTACCTTGCATGTTTAAACTTATTTTTGAACTTGCTGAGATAACACACTTGACCTTCTCGAACACAACATTTTGACCTTCGCAAAACATATATTAAAGCCAAACTTTTGACCTACAAAGCATGTACAATTTTCTCCACTTTTTCAAGAATAAACGTTGAATCGCCTTGTTAGTTTGACATGAACTTCAGCTGCACATTTTCAAATGTCAGTTTGATTTTTCTTTTTCAAAAGCACATTGAGCTTTTTTATTATGGCCTGGGCAGTCCGTTTTTTGTTCATAGTTGAATTAATTCAGTATGTGGTACACGTGAACTTTAAGAATTTCTGAAATATGAACTTCGCATTCTATTGAAATTCATGAAAATTACACACAACAATACACATACACTTCGTGTGCTACATGTATTTACACAATGACAAATGCACACATCTGAAAGAGCATAAAGTTCTCACACAGAGTTCAAAAAAGAGTGAATTTTTTTCCACAAGAAATGTTGGTCGTTTTTGGTAGGAACCTGTACAGTTTTTCAATTGGTTTGCACGTTGAACCACATCATCGTTAGAAACCAAACTTCTCTTTTTCTTTTCTTCTAATAAAATCACAACATTATAAAGGAAATAAAAATTCCTTTTTGCAATCCTTTTGCAATGAAGGTATGCATTTAAAACACACACACACACACACATATACAATACACACTTGACCTTCTGCAACACAACATCTTGACCTTCGCAAAAACAAATTTTTTAATCCAAATAAATATCGCACTAGTACAAGCAGGTGCCACGAGCTTTATGCTTGACCTGCTGATGAGTGCAATCCAGGAGGAGCAGACCATCGCGGCTGGGTGATGCAGGGGTAGTCAGGAGGTATTGCAGTAGTGGTGGGGGAAGCCAGTCAGAGGAGGATCCGCCATGGAGCAGAGCAGTGGGGAGCGACCTGTCAGTGAGGAGGGTCTTGATTTATTAGTAAAATAGTGACAATATATCCAGGTGAGTAGCAATGCTGAGAAGGATCCACAAAGCTAGCTACTCTGATATACTTACTACACAAGTTGTCATAACAGCTTGACGCTGCATCTGAAACAAGATAGTTATTGTTGCGAGTGAATGTGTAGTGAGTGAAATTTGCATGCCAGAAACCAACCCAAACAAATCAAAACCTCCATGACAAATTCAGGGACACCAATTCACACACGATTGGGCTTTAATGTGGCTTCTCAGGCACTACAGAGTTGAGGGTGCACGTTCGCTCGGGGAACAACCTGGACTTATGCACTTTCGAAGAATGGAAAAATATACAGGACATTCAGTCGCAAGTTCCTCAAAATTGTAACAAGTCCAACACATCATAGTGGCGATTAGATATAAAAAAAGGTTCACAGAGAGGATACCGGGGAGGCGCGGTCGTGTCAGCAGTAGGCCGTGGCGGTGTGTGTGTCACATCCCTAGCTTCTGGTGCTGCCTAGTGTTTGCATCATGTTTAAATTTTTGAAACCTGAACTGAGGAAATTTGGAAGCCTCAAAAACCTAAATAAAAGAAGGGCAAAAACCCTAAAATCTCATTCATTGTTCCAAAATGCTCTTCTTAAATGTTTGATAATTTTGGCAAAGGGTTCTGGTCCCAACCAAAATATTGAACATTTTTAAGGACTTAATCTTGGGACTTTGAATTTAAATCATTAGCTATTTGAATTTGAATTATATTCATATAACTAGAATATAATTTCAAATACCCCTGAAATATTTTATGAGCTTTTGGAAAAGTCCTTATAGCAAAATAAAAATATTCAGAGGAGTTTTTGACATTGTTTGAATGTGTTTAAATTCAAAACAATGGCAAAAGATAAAAATAAAACAAACAAAAAATAAAACAGAGCACTTACTTGGCGCTCACCTCGCAGCCCACCTGGTGGCCCAACAGGACCGGCCCAGCGCGGCCCAGCCCACCTCCTCCTGTCGTCTTCCTCCCCTCGCCCCGAAGCAGCTCGGTGGCGAGCGCTGGCGATGCCCCGGCCACCTCCTGCTTGCCGCCTTCCCCTCGTCACCCTGGACCCCGTCCGCGACGCCACGCAACCCCCCCGACCCTTCTCACTTCCCCTGTGCTCCTCCCCCTCCTCTGCTCTCTCTCCCTCGCGCGACCGAACGGAGCCCGTCGCCGCCGACCAGCGCTCGCGCGGCCGCAGCCATCTCGAAGCCTCTCCGACACGCCCTCGAGCTCCGCCGGTCCTCCCTCGTCCTCCTCGTCGTCTCACCCGACCAGAAGAGCCCCGGAACGCCGCCACCGACGTTTTCCCCCTCCTCGGCCGCCGGAGATCCGCCTCACCGTCCCGCTCGCTCCGACGCTTCCCCGGCCCCGTCGTCTGCACCGGCCAACTCCCCGTGAGCTCCTCTTCCTTCTCCCCCTCTCCGTTCTCTCATTTGCACGCCGTAGTTGCCGCCTTGCCAACGACCGAAACCCGCCGCGGCCCGCGCTCGTCGCTGGCGAAGCGTCGGTGATCTTTTGGTCCCGTGCGTGCGCCCATTGCGCTCGCAACGTTCCGTAGAGCAGAACTAGCGTGACAGCCGGCTCCTTTGCAAGCCGCAGCGCCAACCCCGCACCCACCCGTAGCTCCGGCCGCCGCCACGAGCTCGACTCCGGCGAGCATGATCCACCCCAGCCCCTCCCATTTGGCTCTCTGGATGCGCAAGAGCGAGGGCTGTGCCCTGGTGCCCTCAGCGCGTGAATCCGATGCCCGTAGCGCAAGTCCGGCGTGCCCCGTCGTGCTCTGTGGTCGTCGCCGGCTAATCTCCGGCCAGCTGACGTGGCTGGCTTAATTAACCACTAACCACCGCACCGTGTCACAGACAGCCGGGCCCCACCCTCTAACTAACCGGCTAACTAAAATAGATTAAGTTTAATCTAATTGCAGTGGCCCCACGCGTCAGTTTTGACCGCGCTAACGTGGCCGTTGACTGGGCCCACACGTCAGCGGTACTAACCAGCCCCAGTCACTGACCAGTGGACCCCACTGGTCAGGTTTGACCCGGACCAGCCCCTGTTGACCTGCTGACGTCATGATGATGTCAGGCTGACGCAGTAATGTTTTCTGGATTTATTTTTATTCAGAAAATTCCAGAAAATTGTATAAACTTCTAAAAATCATATAAATTCAACCGTAGCTCAGAATGAAATAATTTATATATGAAAAATTATCAGAAAAATTCAAGGAATCCATCTGTACCATTTTCATGCATGTTTGAACAATGTTTTTCCTCTATTTTGGACAAAACAAATAAAGGGGATTTAAATAATCATATATGGAGTTGGAATTTGAATCATGTATTCAAACCAACTTCATTTAAATCATAGCTAGGTGCATTAGCCCAAAACACATTCATATTGCCATGTCATAGCATGCATCATATTGTGCATTGCATTGATCGTGTTTCTTCTGTGTTTGCCGGTGTTGTTCCCCCTCGATAGACGTTGTACCGATGATGTGATCGTTGACACTGATGAAGACTCAATGCTATCTTCAGAAGTGCCAGGCAAGCAAAACCCCCCTTGTTCATTCCGATACAATCCTACTCTCTCGCCCTGCTCTCTTTTACTGCATTAGGACAACAACGACATATTTGTTACTTGCTCTGGTAGATGAACCCCTTTATCCTCTGCATGACCTGTCATTGCCACAGTAAATAGATGAAACCCACTAGCATGAGTAGGAGTTGTTTGAGCCCTGTTGTGCCTACTCATTCATGCTTGTTTATCATGCCTGCTATTGCTTAGAGTTGTGTCAGGTCTGATTCATCGGGAATGAATCAGAGGTGTATGAACACGTCCTACTGTGTGTGAGCTAAGTGTGTGAACACTTGGTAAAGGTAGCGGTGAGAGGCCATGTAGGAGTACATGGTGGGTTGTCTCATTGCAGCCGTCCTTAGGAACTGAGTTCTGTGTTTGTGATCCATGATTCAGCTACTACCAGGCATTGGGCCCGAAACCAATGGACCCTCTCGGCTTCTTAATCACCCTTGTCCTCTGTCCAGGAGTTGCAAGTAGTTTTTGGTGTTTGTAGTATGCTGGAGGCCGTGGGCAGCGCTGACCGGAGGGGTGGGCTGTGATGCGGTAGGTACGTGGCACGGTGTACCGAATACCCGTTAGGTATCTCGGGAACCCTGCACACATCGTTTGGGGCTGTGAGCGAAACTCCAGCCGGATCTCCTCATGGATGGAACCCGAATAGGCGATAAACCTGGACTAGAGACTTGAGTGTTTAGGTAGGCCGTGGCCGACACCCACGTTGGGCTTCCGCTTGAAGGTTGCCGAGTACATGTCGTGTAAACGGCGGTAAGTGGTGAGAGCGTGTGTGAAGAAGTACACCCCTGCAGGGTTAACATCATCTATTCGAATAGCCGTGTCCGCGGTAAAGGACTCCTGGGTTGCTTATATCAGCTCATAGACAAGTGAAAGTGGATACTCTAAAATATGCAAGATAAGCGTGAGTGCTATGGATGGCATTCTCGTAGGGAGACGGGAGCGGATCCATAGTGGTGTATTGATATGGTGAATATGTGGACTCGTGTGCACCACCTCAAAAGAGTTACTTGCAGTCGTAGTTCAGGTTAGCCACCGAGTCAAAGCTGGCTTGCTACAGTTAAACCCCACCACCCCCTTGTTGATAATGATGCATATGTAGTTAGTTCTGATGTAAGTCTTGCTGGGTACATTTGTACTCACGTTGCTTAATTTATGTTTTTGCAGAGAGACTTCAGTCTCACTAGTAGTTCCACGTGGACTTCGACATTTAGCTTGTTACCTCAGCTACGATCTTGTGCCCTCGGCAGGATCTGGTAGATAGTCAGGCTTCTCAGCCTTTTTCATTTATAGATGTCTGTACTCAGACATCATAGCTTCCGCATGTGCTTTGACTTGTATGCTCTGATTGTTGGGTCATGAGACCCATGTTTGTAATATCTCGCTCCCCGGAGCCTATTGAATAAATACTTGAGTTGTAGAGTCATGTTGTGATGCCATGTTGTATTTGCACATATCGAGCATGTTGTGTGTATGTTATTGAAATGCTTGGTATGTGTGGGATCTGACTCTCTTGTTGTTTATCTTTAGTAGCCTCTCTTACCGGGAAATGTCTCCTAGTGCTTCCACTGAGCCATGGTAGCTTGCTACTGCTCCGGAACACTTAGGCTGGCCGGCATGTGTCCTTCTTCGTTCCTGTGTCTGTCCCTTCAGGGAAATGTCACGCGATGAATACCGGAGTCCTTTTAGCCCGCTACAGCCCGGTTCACCGGAGTCCTGCTAGCCCAGTGCTACAGCCTGGATTCACTCGCTGATGACCGACACGTTCGATGCTGGGTCATGGATGCCTGTCCCTGTAAGTTTGTGCCACTTTGGGTTTACGACTAGCCATGTCAGCCCAGGCTCCTTATCATATGGATGCTAGCAACACTATCATATACGTGTGCCAAAAGGCGCAAACGGTCCCGGGCAAAGGTAAGGCGACACCCGTGGGAATACCGTGCGTGAGGCTGCAAAGTGATATGAGGTGTTACATGCTAGATCGATGCGGCATTGAGTCGGGGTCCTGACAGCGTTGGTATCAGAGCTTGACTGCCTGTAGGATTACCAAGCCAAACTGGTCGAAGTTGAGTCTAGAAATTCTTTAGTTATATAAGGGAATTGATTGTGGGATGGAACGTAAGGCTCTTTTTACTCCTTATACCTTATGCCTTTTGATCTGAGTCATCTTATCTTTCCTGCAGGGTTAAGGAACTAGGCTATCTCCTCTTTCTATCAGGATCACGTGTTACTAATCAGTAGACTTATAAGATTGTTGGATTTAAGTCTCAGTTTAGTTCCTACTACTTCTGTATGTTACTGATGATCTCGAAACCTTGATATTATGCTTCTGAGTGGTTATGCCACCATTTTTGTGATTGTCTCAAATCTTTTTGAGCATTTACAGCCGTATGCTGTCCGAGTCATTCCAGGTTTCTAAATAGTCTGATGCATTTGCAAATTCTTTCTTTTCGTTCCCGATGTCCCATATGGTCAGAATAAGCACACTAACCGGTGCATTGAGGTAATTTATTGCCTTGACATATATGTTGGAGTTCCTATTATGACCCTAAGTGCTTAGAGGATCATCTAGTGGTCTGGCCATGATCTGTGTTTCCAGTGTGATGATTCTGGCCGTCATTATCGAAAGCATCTCGTGATGCTACTTAGGAGTAGGTATTCCATTCCGGGGTTCTTGAACCCGAGATTCACCCTTCTTACCTCAAGTTGATAGTGTTTGCTAGTTCCTTTAGGATATTAGTAACCTTTGCGATAGTCCTTGAGGTCCGTGGTATTTCCTTCTTCCAAATACTATGAACCACTTATGGCAAAAGTTTGTTGGATTAAAGGATCACAACGGGAGTGCTCTCGATGAGTTCTCCATGCTATATTGTGACTCTGCCAGTCCTAACCTTCTGCATGGGTTATCCGGAAGAAATATGTTGAACTCGTTCGACATGCTAATCCATGCATCCACAACTCAGAAAGTCATATGTTCCTTTGAGTTGTCCCTCTTTGGTTGTCTTCTGACCTCGTCTATCAATTGATAGTCAGGAGTAGTCGCGCATCCGTGGTCAACGATGCCTTTTACTTCTGTGGTCCGTCAAGCCATTCTATCCGGAATGACTAGGAGAAACAAACTCCAGTACCTCATCCATATCTAGGATTGGGTCAAAGAAGTTGTGCTCCGCAGATCCAATTGCTAATCCAGCTTTTGTTCTGCTCTACCTTGGAGTATTACCATCTTTTATATCGGGATTGTTATAGGAATTGCACACCATCCTATGAACTCTTGGTACAGTGATACTTCTTGCCATCATTGTTCATTCCTCGGTTCCTGTGTTATTGTAACCGGAATGCTGACAAGTGAATCGTGGTGTGTGAACTCAATACTGCTAGCAACTCTGTTGCTTGGTAGTTAAATGGACAACAACCTCATTCTTAGCGTGCTGATTATTGAGTTATCATTCTAAGATTGATCGTGCTACCTAGTCCTTATTTCTGGTGCACCCTCTGATCAATGAGTTAGGATTGTGTCAATACCTTGCTCTGTTGATCATATCGTCTTGCCCTAAAAAGCAAGATTGTTATCAAGCTTAGTAACATACCGGTGGTTCTTGATTTTCCGAATATCTTCTCGAAAGTATCACCAGGTTGTCACCTGACTGTTATGTTGAGCTCGTGATCAAGTTGGTTTATCCTGTAAACCACCCTTTCTCCAAGAATCTGTGTTGGGTACCCCTGAGCTAGTTGGCTAAGCTGAACAACAACTTGGAGAGTTGGAAGATGGAAGCTTGTCCGATTTAGTTCACTTAAGGGATATCTTCTTGTGTGTGTTGAAGAAGGATGATATCTTCATCAATTGATCCTTGAGACCAGTTGCTGGAGCTATTGTCTTGCCAAAACTTTGATTTGAGTGTGGGCTATTCTCAAATCAAATCAGAACCAATGATGTTCGTAATGTTGTCTTATTCGTGGATTTTCCTCGAGCATACACCATTATATCTTTTGGTCTGACCAATGCTATCACCGTGTTCACCTAACTATGGAATTCCTTTATATGGAAACCTGGATGAATTGTTGTTGAGCCCATCGACAACATCCTTATCTCCTCCATGATTTTGTTGAACATTAAACTAGTACTGGAAACTTTTGTAAGCATTATCTTCGTGTTTCGTTCATGAAGAATATGTTCGGATGAAAGAAGTGACTTCCTCTGATTCAAGTGCATTTGGTGCAAGTTGTCGCCGTGAGTTCGAGAAAGATTGTTTTTGTTTTCTTTGGAATCATCCCAAGTCAGTCATGCATGTGCGAAGTATTCTATGGTCTGATAGACTGATCATCTTCATTCTATACGTATCCCTAGTACACCAAGCCACTGATTGATTTGTTCAAGGAGAAGAAGCTCCTTCTTAAGAGTATACCTTATGCAAGGACTTTGATATCCCCGATGATGGTTCCCCACCTGAACTCGGTAGTGTTTTATTATAAGACTACCACGTGGTCATGCTTGTCTGAGACAGCGTGTTCACATGTGTGTAGAAGAACCAGCTCATGTTTTGGAGCTTACTACCATAGTTCACTCCCCGAGAATCTCGCAACGTTATCTCATCGATTTGTGTTGCAAACTTTCATTTTACTTTCTAGACTCGATGAGTCTGGAATATCCTGACACCAACCAGATCTAAATCTCAGGCAGATATGATGGTTTGGAACATTTCCCAAGAACTATAATATCGGTCCCTCGGAAACCGGTAAAGTGGATGTCGTGGCCAACACACCCAGCCGGAAGACCTGTTATTATAATATCTTGATTAAGGAAGTTGGCCACCTCCCCATAAGGACTTCGTAGGATTTACTCCCTAGTTATGCCTTATGATTTTTGTGTTTCCGAAGTCCGACCTTTACTTGATGCTCTAGATACCAGACCATTTCAAGGAATGGGATACGCTAGTACATCAAGGAGAACATTAGAAGCGGAGTGCTAAATGTCTCTCGGTCGATCATCCAGGTTTTGTTTCCTTAGCCTCGCTAAGGAAAAATCTGAGAAAGTGTTATCTTCCTTTGCATCTGCATCATCCATCATCATTCATCATGGTAGCAAGTTGTGTTGCCAGGATCCTTGACACAGATATTGGTAAAATCTTGATGATTATGGAAATGCTCAAGTTCTTGAGAGCACGCACAAGCGCTAGGTGTTATCATCGACACTAATTGGGATGCTCTCAGTTTCCTCGGCAATGCTATGATCTTTTCAAACAGTGAATTCACTCTCTATTGCTGGGTTCTTTCCCAGTTACCAGAATCATTCCCAGCATTTGCATTTTGTTCCCAGCTTGCACCACCAATGTGCCATTCTACCATGGGTCCCTTCCATTTCCGGTGGTAAGCAAATTCATCCATTACGTTGTCTTCAACAAGGTAATCCACATCATCCAAGTCCGAGTATGCCATTCTACCGACCCCCTCCAAACGATCGCTCGAGAATTGCCTTAGGCTGGTTTAAAGAGTTTCAATGATCTCTGAATCAAAGGTAATTCTTTTTGCCACTTAAGGGGATATATCTACGAGTCACCATCCCTAAGGTTCCTCATTGTGGTATCATGGCAACTCAACTCCTCGCTGCGCTGACAACCGTTTACCACCCTGTTAAGTGTGGAATTGTAGTCTACCTGGTAAACCTCCGTCATTTGTTCCACTCCTTTCCGCTAGAGGTGTGCTTCATCTCTCAGCTCAAGAGATGCTTCTATGTCTCATTCCGTGAGTTAATCCTGAGTTGTTCGACCTTCGAGAAGAACGATTCTCTTAGGGTCTTTCCTTCCTCTCGTTGTCATGATAGTTGGAGTTCTCAGAGCAAGACTTCGAGACAATGATGGTGAACGAATCAACGTTCAGTTGAAGTGCAACCTGGATCGTGAAGATTGTGCTAGTTTGCGTTCCCCCTTCATCTCACCCTACGCTTGAATCTCGAGACGAGATTCTTGTTTAGTGGGGGTGAGTTGTCACATCCCTAGCTTCTGGTGCTGCCTAGTGTTTGCATCATGTTTAAATTTTTGAAACCTGAACTGAGGAAATTTGGAAGCCTCAAAAACTTAAATAAAAGAAGGGCAAAAACCCTAAAATCTCATTCATTGTTCCAAAATGCTCTTCTTAAATGTTTGATAATTTTGGCAAAGGGTTCTGGTCCCAACCAAAATATTGAACATTTTTAAGGACTTAATCTTGGGACTTTGAATTTAAATCATTAGCTATTTGAATTTGAATTATATTCATATAACTAGAATATAATTTCAAATACCCCTGAAATATTTTATGAGCTTTTGGAAAAGTCCTTATAGCAAAATAAAAATATTCAGAGGAGTTTTTGACATTGTTTGAATGTGTTTAAATTCAAAACAATGGCAAAAGATAAAAATAAAACAAACAAAAAATAAAACAGAGCACTTACCTGGCGCTCACCTCGCAGCCCACCTGGTGGCCCAACAGGACCGGCCCAGCGCGGCCCAGCCCACCTCCTCCTGTCGTCTTCCTCCCCTCACCCCAAAGCAGCTCGGTGGCGAGCGCTGGCGATGCCCCGGCCACCTCCTGCTTGCCGCCTTCCCCTCGTCACCCTGGACCCCGTCCGCGACGCCACGCAACCCCCCCGACCCTTCTCACTCCCCCTGTGCTCCTCCCCCTCCTCTGCTCTCTCTCCCTCCCGCGACCGAACGGAGCCCGTCGCCGCCGACCAGCGCTCGCGCGGCCACAGCCATCCCGAAGCCTCTCCGACACGCCCTCGAGCTCCGCCGGTCCTCCCTCGTCCTTCTCGTCGTCTCACGCGACCAGAAGAGCCCCGGAACGCCGCCCCCGACGTTTTCCCCCTCCTCGGCCGCCGGAGATCCGCCTCGCCGTCCCGCTCGCTCCGACGCTTCCCCGGCCCCGTCGTCTGCACCGGCCAACTCCCCGTGAGCTCCTCTTCCTTCTCCCCCTCTCCGTTCTCTCGTTTGCACGCCGTAGTTGCTTCCTTGCCAACGACCGAAACCCGCCGCTGCCCGCGCTCGTCGCCGGCGAAGCCTCGGTGATCTTTTGGTCCCGTGCGTGCGCCCGTTGCGCTCGCAACGTTCCGTAGAGCAGAACTAGCGTGACAGCCGGCTCGTTTGCAAGCCGCACCGCCAACCCCGCACCCACCCGTAGCTCCGGCCGCCGCCATGAGCTCGACTCCGGCGAGCATGATCCACCCCAGCCCCTCCCATTTGGCTCTCTGGATGCGCAAGAGCGAGGGCTATGCCCTGGTGCCCTCAGCGCGTGAATCCGATGCCCCTAGCGCAAGTCCGGCGTGCCTCGCCGTGCTCTGTGGTCGTCGCCGTCTAATCTCCGGCCAGCTGACGTGGCTGGCTTAATTAACCACTAACCACCACACCGTGTCACAGACAGCCGGGCCCCACCCTCTAACTAACCGGCTAACTAAAATAGATTAAGTTTAATCTAATTGCAGTGGCCCCACGCGTCAGTTTTGACCGCGCTGACGTGGCCGTTGACTGGGCCCACACGTCAGCGGCACTAACCAGCCCCAGTCACTGACCAGTGGACCCCACTGGTCAGGTTTGACCCGGACCAGCCCCTATTGACCTGCTGACGTCATGATGATGTCAGGCTGACGCAGTAATGTTTTCTGGATTTATTTTTATTCAGAAAATTCCAGAAAATTGTATAAACTTCTAAAAATCATATAAATTCAACCGTAGCTCAGAATGAAATAATTTATATATGAAAAATTATCAGAAAAATTCAAGGAATCCATCTGTACCATTTTCATGCATGTTTGAACAATGTTTGTCCTCTGTTTTGGACAAAACAAATAAAGGGCATTTAAATAATCATATATGGAGTTGGAATTTGAATCATGTATTCAAACCAACTTCATTTAAATCATAGCTAGGTGCATTAGCCCAAAACACATTCATATTGCCATGTCATAGCATGCATCATATTGTGCATTGCATTGATCGTGTTTCTTCTGTGTTTGCCGGTGTTGTTCCCCCTCGATAGACGTTGTACTGATGATGTGATCGTTGACACTGATGAAGACTCAATGCTATCTTCAGAAGTGCCAGGCAAGCAAAACCCCCCTTGTTCATTCCGATACAATCCTACTCTCTCGCCCTGCTCTCTTTTACTGCATTAGGACAACAACGACATATTTGTTACTTGCTGCGGTAGATGAACCCCTTTATCCTCTACATGACCTGTCATCGCCACGGTAAATAGATGAAACCCACTAGCATGAGTAGGAGTTGTTTGAGCCCTGTTCTGCCTACTCATTCATGCTTGTTTGTCATGCCTGCTATTGCTTAGAGTTGTGTCAGGTCCGATTCATCGGGAATGAATCAGAGGTGTATGAACACGTATTACTGTGTGTGAGCTAAGTGTGTGAACACGATTTGGTAAAGGTAGCGGTGAGAGGCCATGTAGGAGTACATGGTGGGTTGTCTCATTGCAGCCGGCCTTAGGAACCGAGTTCTGTGTTTGTGATCCATGATTCAGCTACTACCACGCATTGGGCCCGAAACCAATGGACCCTCTCGGCTTCTTAATCACCCTTGTCCTCTGTCCAGGAGTTGCAAGTAGTTTCTGGTGTTTGTAGTATGCTGGAGGCCGTGGGCAGCGCTGACCGGAGGGGTGGGCTGTGATGCGGTAGGTACGTGGCACGGTGTACCGAATACCCGTTAGGTATCTCGGGAACCCTGCACACATCGTTTGGGGCTGTGAGCGAAACTCCGGCCGGATCTCCTCATGGATGGAACCCGAATAGGCGATAAACCTGGACTAGAGACTTGAGTGTTTAGGTAGGCCGTGGCCGACACCCACGTTGGGCTTCCGCTTGAAGGTTGCCGAGTACATTTCGTGTAAATGGCGCTAAGTGGTGAGAGCGTGTGTGAAGAATTACACCCCTACAGGGTTAACATCATCTATTCGAATAGCCGTGTCCGCGGTAAAGGACTTCTGGGTTGCTTATATCAGTTCATAGACAAGTGAAAGTGGATACTCTAAAATACGCAAGATAAGCGTGAGTGCTATGGATGGCGTTCTCGTAGGGAGACGGGAGCGGATCCATAGTGGTGTATTGATATGGTGAATATGTGGACTCGTGTGCGCCACCTCAAAAGAGTTACTTGCAGTCGTAGTTCAGGTTCGCCACCGAGTCAAAGTTGGCTTGCTACAGTTAAACCCCACCACCCCCTTGTTGATAATGATGCATATGTAGTTAGTTCTGATGTAAGTCTTGCTGGGTACATTTGTACTCACGTTGCTTAATTTATGTTTTTGCAGAGAGACTTCAGTCTCACTAGTAGTTCCACGTGGACTTCGATGTTTAGCTTGTTACCTCAGCTACGATCTTGTGCCCTCGGCAGGATCTGGTAGATAGTCAGGCTTCTCAGCCTTTTTCATTTATAGATGTCTGTACTTAGACATCATAGCTTCCGCATGTGCTTTGACTTGTATGCTCTAATTGTTGGGTCATGAGACCCATGTTTGTAATATCTCGCTCCCCGGAGCCTATTGAATAAATACTTGAGTTGTAGAGTCATGTTGTGATGCCATGTTGTATTTGCACATATCGAGCATGTTGTGTGTATGTTATTGAAATGCTTGGTATGTGTGGGATCTGACTATCTAGTTGTTTATCTTTAGTAGCCTCTCTTACCGGGAAATGTCTCCTAGTGCTTCCACTGAGCCATGGTAGCTTGCTACTGCTCCGCAACACTTAGGCTAGCCGGCATGTGTCCTTCTTCGTTCCTGTGTCTGTCCCTTCGGGGAAATGTCACGCGATGAATACCGGAGTCCTGTTAGCCCGCTACAGCCCGTTTCAATGGAGTCCTGCTAGCCCAGCGCTACAGCCTGGATTCACTCGCTGATGACCGACACGTTCGATGCTAGGTCATGGATGCCTGTCCCTGTAAGTTTGTGCCACTTTGGGTTTACGACTAGCCATGTCAGCCCGGGCTCCTTATCATATGGATGCTAGCGACACTATCATATACGTGTGCCAAAAGGCGCAAACGGTCCCGGGCAAAGGTAAGGCGACACCCGTGGGAATACCGTGCGTGAGGCTGCAAAGTGATATGAGGTGTTACATGCTAGATCGATGTGGCATTGAGTCGGGGTCCTGACAGCGTGTTGATGGCGGTCGGACTAGAAGCGGTTGTGGTTTAGCGGCTGGATAGGTCCTTGCAGGGTCCCTTGCAAGTAACAAAACAGCCTGCATGGCCCCTTGCCACCAAAGAAAACTACTTTTTGCTACTACCAAAGCAATTGTTATGCAAAACAAAGAATTTCAAAAAAAAGCAAAGCTACAGAAGTGACAAAATTACTTCAAAAACTATTACAACTGGATGAATAAAGCTTCGCATCAAATGTATTTTCTTAAAAGCTTGAGCTACTGGAACCCGTGGATGAGGTTGTGGTGTCTTCCTACTTATTCTGGATTCATTTTTTAATGCTAGTTACGACACTCATTTTATGTATATTTTACAAATGGTGCAAGTGTTTAGGTGAGAGGAGCCAAGGTCAGAACCACTCTAAACTAAGTATGTTCGTAGACAAAATGCAAAAAGGAAGAAGGAAACTTCCCTGAATGTACTAAAAAGGCAATCTCTAAAATTTAATGCCCAACCGCTTCGAATTGCAGCACTTTCGGCACCACGCCCAGCACGCCAAAGAGATGCACGCCAAACCCAGTCGTTGTCGGCCATCGTATGCCCGTTGGGTCGATGTTGCTGCATGGAGCGCTCCATTTGTAGCTTGAACTGCTGAAAAGAAGCACCATAAGCTAGCTACAACGGAGGTGAAGAAGTAGCAACAGAGGCTGTTCGGGAAGTGGTGTACTGACAGAAAATTGATACGCCAGCCTAAGAACCTTAACTCAAGTTTGTACATCCTGGGTTTTTTTCAAAGCCTACTTGTTTGTATGGTGTAGCTATGATCCAGGGAGATGCATCATCATATGAAATATGTAAGAGAACTCAATACATGGAAATAAATATTGAAGTATCTGCAGGGAGAACTCAACTTGAACTGGCAATACAGCCAAACGTCTCCTTTCATTTAAAATAATTCCACAGGAATGCAAAGTATACCGGTCAAAATGTGTTTATTTAGTACATACATGAAACTATAAGCTTCAGCTAATGGTTGGTCTCAGATTTATGAAGCTAAGAAATGAAAAACAGGGAAAAACACTCTGAATGTCCTAAAAATATTGTACATCTCTTAACCTTAAGCCACATTCACTCTAAAGTTCAGAGAAATATACAAATTCAGTGAGAACACATGAATGGACGGAGCAAAAATTCAGAAAAACGATCAACAATGGGAAGATCACAAACATCGGCTACAGCCTCCCCCTCTCCGTTGCAGGTAGCAGTAACTTGGAGAAGATACAAGCATGAAGGTCGAGATTTGGGCTCGGACAGGTCACTGCTTAGGCCTCAGCACTTCATCGATGGCGCGAGATGAGTGGCCATGGCGGTGGGATCCAGCCGTTGCAGCCCGAGCTTTCTTCGGCGACCTACTGCTGCACTGGTTGTTCTCTGACTGTGACGTCGCTCGGGGACGTGGGCCTTCCAACGAAGCACATGAAGAAGCAGGGGAAGCCACCATCAAGCTTTCTTGCAGGGGATGCAATGGCTTGACCGATCCACCGGCTTGCTAGGTTGCGGGAACTGGCAGTCAGGCGGGATCCAACACGGGCTTCGGCTTATCTGGCCGGGGCATGTTGCTGCCGGCGCGATAGGATGGGAGAATGACATCAGCTGGGAGGAAGGAGGAGATCCATCTCGCGGCAGAGACGAGATCCATATAGCAGCACCGCGCGGGAGTTGCCGGTGACCCCCGGGGTTGCAGGGGCGATGGACCCGATGTTGAGCAGCAGCGAAGGGAGGAAGGCTGGCCTCGCACCGGGAGGAGTCCTCACGCCAGAGGAGGCGGGGGAGGCCTCGTGCCGGGAGGAGGCGGGAGGCGGCGGCTCGCCAGGAGGAGGCGCAGGCGTCGGCGCCGGTAGGAGGCGGGGTCAGCGGCGCGTCGTGTGGAGGTGGTGGGATGGTGCGGCGGTGGTGGTCCGGAGCCGGGCCAGCAGCGGGTTGGTGACTGTCGGGATGGATGAGAATTTGGGATGGGACAGGGGAGATCGGGAGGAGATTAGGGATCGGGAGAAGGTGGAGGACAGGTGCGGTCGTGGTTGGGCCTTTTTCTGCGAGTTTGGAAGTCCGGGAACATGTCGATCGAGCCCTATATAGATCTGACGTGATCCAAATAACTATTCTGATCCCAGGATCATAATAATGTTGTCCTATATATATACATATATATATATATATATATATATATATATATATTGTCATATGATTTCTTATGCTGAAGTAACAATCTATTCACAATGTAAAGTATTAATCAGAAACTTCATTGAAAAACTAGCAAACTATAATATCAGTCATTGAAGCAACTGCAATTTATCATAACATCCGAATGAGTCAATATAAGAGCTTTTCAACAAGTCCACATACTCAACTATCATTTAGCTTTTCACAATTGCTAACATTCACGCAATACTTATGGGTATGAAGTTTTAATCGGACACAGAGAAAGATAGGGGATTATAGTTTTGCCTCCCAACATTTCACGTCAAGGGTAATGTCAAAAATAATGCTTGATGAAAACCCACATCCAATATATATATATATATATATATATATATATATATATATATATATATATATATATATATATATATATATATATATATATATTGGCACTATTCTAATCCCAGAATTAGAATAACTATTTGAATCACGGCGCCTCTATATAGGGCCGATGCGGGTGTTCCTAAACTCTGGAAAACAAAAAACAAACCACCCGGCCCCATCCAACCCGCTTCGTTTCCATCGGACGCAGCCCTGCCCCACGCGCCGGCGCAGCCGCCGTGCCCTCGCATCACCTCACCACCACTTGACTCCGGCCACCTGCCGCTACCGACCAAACGTAGCCGCCTCCTGCCACCGTGTCACCCGACCCCCTCCCCGCTACCTTCCCTCACCACGGCAGCCACCTGCCCACATCCAGCCTCCTCTCTGCCCTGGGATGCTCCCACCACCACCGCCTGCCCGTCACCGCCGGGACCCACGTTGCCGCCCTCGGCCACCTACAAGGCATCGTCGATGGCCGCCGATCTAAGCGCTAGCCACTGGATCCGGCGGCTGCTCACGGCGATGCTGCTCCGGCGAGCCTCCGCCCCCAAGCGCGACGCGGACAATGGCCTCCTCCCTCTCGTTCCTCCTCCATCCCCCGAACACGGTGCATCCATGGTGGCGTCCTCCATCCCGCCCTCTCATCCGCGGAGGTAGGCTCCTGTGAAGTTCAGCCTGGCCAGCCGCATCAGTTCGACCCCTGGCCAGCCGGCAAGATCCACGCGTCCGGCCACCAATTCAGCCCCATCCCTCGACGAACTGCTCAAAAGCGAAGGACATCTCACCGACGTCGTCGCTCTTGGCTACCTACTGCGTCGAGGACAATGGGAGGCCACGAATCCAACGGAGTGCTAGCGTGTGGGAGGTGCTGCTGCTCTGGTGATCTACTCCGTCCCCGAGCACAGCACGTCGCCGACGCGGACAACAGCCTATCCCTCTCGTTCTGTCCTCCAACGATCCATCCGGGGATGCGTCGTCAGTAGGGACAACAACACTTCTTGCAGCCAAAAACTGCAGCGTTTCTTCAGTATATTTCCAAAAAATATTTGCTGGAGTTCTCCTGTATCAGTTCAACAAAATAACTGACAGCAGTACGACAGATCCACGCCTGGAAGGAATACTTCGTATGAGCGCCTGTCGCCGATCATCGACCATGTTCCCAGGTCGTCCTCCCACCAGTGCCTCATCGTCCCTGAGGCCGCCCCTTCTCTAGCACGCAGCACCTGCCCGAAGGTGTGCGTGTGTGATGCTGCGTGCGGAGGCGGTGAGCGTGGCCGTGTGCATGCGTGCTGGCACTCCGTGTGTTTCCTGTGTGTTGTGTATGCGAGTGGTGTGCGTGCATGTAGCGGCTCGGTGTGCATCCATAGGTAGCCTGTATGATTGCTAGTGCCTAGTGCTACTACTGTTGAGGCTTTTCCTTGGAACGTACCTGTTTCAGGTACTTGTGTATTTTTCTAGTGTGCTGCCATGGCCGCATCCTCCGGCTCCACCCCGCCGCTGCAGTCAAACGATTCCAGTTGCCGCTGTTCACCACTACCGCGCGAGGTAAGCTGGATCCCAGCATCTTGCTCATCCCTGTCGCAACCAGAGTGGTCAAAGCCATGGCTCCTTGCAGGCCGCAGCTGTAGCTCAACCTGCCTTGTGCCGTAGGCCTCCTGGCGAGATGTGTGCGTGCTACGTGTGGTTTTTGACACTGATCAAAGTTCATCTAGTAGTTTCTCTGAGACGTCCAAGTCTCACTGGCCAAAAAGTTCAGTTAAGATCTCAGCGTGGGTTCAAATGTACTCACGTTTGCTGGCCGGGTTTGCGACAGTAAAACTCCTAGTGTGAATGTGTGAGTCCTTGCATTGCATATCCCTCCATTTGGTGCGTTTTTTCTATACAGTACCTCAAAATTTGATCGCTTGCATTAGTTAGTTGTTGGTCTATGAAGTCTGAAGCGTGTGTTTACAACTACAGCCAAAGTTTCAGATGGCAGCACACTAGAAAAATTGCTGGTGAAAAATCTCTGAACATGTACATTGCAATAATTGAAAAGGCTTGAATCTTTATTGCTTAACCGTTGTTGTTCTGTATTATAATTTTTGTTATGCATTCTTCAGTGGGAGCTACCACTGAACACAATCCATGGGGTCCATGCTATTGTGCACATTTGTGATATTACTTTGTACTCATTATTATTTCATTGTGGGTATTGGACGCATGACTTCATGTATCCACATTTTATTTTTTCGCTTGATTTGCAAACAAAATGTTTTAATACTATTCTGATTCATGTGCCTTGTGCATGCATGTCCTCCGTAGCACACAAGGTGCTTGTCTTAATACCTTAGTACCTCGACCACAAGAAAAATGTTAGTATGCAGAATATCTTATAAAACAAATGTAGTATGCAAAAATCACATGCGAGAAATGTGTTTTGTGTGTGCTCGTGTGCCAACACCACAAGTTCGGATGAGGGAAAGTAATAAAAAGAAACCTAAAAATGTTCATTGCAACACGTTCAAATAAAAGAGGAACACACCATCAAAATATCTCACAGTGGAAGGTCAAATTAAAATAACAAAAATAGTTCAGAAAAGTTTAAGTAGAAAACAGATTTCCCTTGTTTCTAAAAAACTAGAAGTCCATATAAGAAAAACGGACCAGATCGATGTTTTACTATAAAACTCAAAATTTTCCCGCTACAAAAGAATAAAACCAAGAAGTCCAAATAAAAAAAGTAGCTCGATGTTAATGGAAAACCCAGGTTTTCCCCTTTTCTGAAGAAACCCGGAAGTTCAAAATAAAAAACGAAGAGGTTCAATGTTTATAGCGAAACTCGAATTTCTTCCATTACTAAAAAATTAAACAAAAAAGTTCGATTTAAAATAACAAAAGTAGTTTTATGTTTATACACCTAGAACAAAACAAGCTTCACCAAATTCTTTGTATTCCTAGGAAAAATAAAAGTACGAAGTTCAATTAAAAAACTGTTTGATGCTTATTTAAAAACCATATTTCTCCTAAGAATAAAACTAAGAAGTTCAAATTAAAACACCAAAGAAGTTCAATGTTTATAAAAAACTCAGATTCTTTTCTCGTTACTAAAGCATAAAATGAAGAAGTTCAACTTAAAATAAAAAAATGCCTAAGAAAAGTTTAAAAAGAATCTTCCATGCTTTAAAAAACTAGAAGTTCAAAGTAAAATAATGATGTGGATCGATGTTTATTAGAAAATATAGGATTTTACCATTTTTTATAAAACACACATATCCGTCATTATTGAAGAATCAACCATGAAGTTCAAATTGAAAACAAATAGTCAAATTTAATGTTTATTTAAAAATAAAAAACAAGTCTTCAAAAATGAAAAAATGTGAAGTTCAAACTAAAATAACACAGAAGTTCAAAGTATATTAAGACCTACGATTTACATGTTCAAAAAAAAACAATGTCGTTTTTTGCCTTTTTGAAGACAAGTCATAAAGGGTGATGAATTTTGAAAAAAAACTCCACATGCTCAACAAGTGAAATTAGACCTCTTCGTGCTTTCTAATGGTATATCTTTTACTCAATTTCAATGAGTGTTTTAGGAGTTATTGGTAAGAAATCATAGAGAAGTTCAAGGTGAAAACAACCAGTGATTCAGTGACAACATGGAGTGTGTTTCATATAAAAATAAAATAAAAAGGCAAAGTCTAAAAAAGACTTTTGCTAGAAGTTCACGTCGTCGGTCGACGAAAGTTCAAAAATTCTTGTAAAGGAGATTCACCATGTACTTGTGCAAAAGCACACATTTTTTTGCGTTCTGTTTGAAATTAATTCTCTCAATCCATTACAAATTTGAAACAAAAATGATGTATATGAAAATAGTTTCTTCTATTCAACAACTTTCCAATGGGTTTATGGTATGCTCTATTTCAAAATAAACGGTTAAAACAAATTTGTATATGTTTTTCGAAAAGAAAAGTTTAACTGTATTAGAAAAAGTTGCGTCTTTTCAACATGTTTAAAAAAAAGGTATATCATTTGTCCAACTCCAATGAATGGACGAGGAATTACAAACAAAAATACATGATAAAAGTTCAAAGTGAAAACATCGGGAAGTTCAACTACTACACGGAATGCGTTTTCAGATGAGAATAAAAAAGTTAGAGCGGTTCGATGTCTATAAAAAACTCAGATTTTTTCGTTACTAAAGGGAAACAGAAAGAAGTTCAAATTGATAACACCCAGAAGTTCACGTACTGCATGGTGTATGTGTCTGTATGAGAAAAAATGAATAAAAATCAAAGTCTAAAAATGTTGTTGTAAGAAGTTCAAGTGCTAAGCCTGAGAAAGTCCAAAAAGTTCCTCCAATTCAAAAACTTTCCAAGGTTATATAATATTCCTATTTCAAATAAATGGTTAATACAAATTGGTGTATCTTATTCGAAACAAAAGTTAAACCGTGTTAGAAAAAGTTGCGTCTTTTCAACAGGTTTCTAATGGTATATCATTTTTTCAACACTGACGTAAATGGATGAGTAATCGCGAACAAAAATACGTGACAAAAGTTCAAGGTGAAAACAACGAGCAATTCAATTACTACACGATATGCGTTTCGGAAGAGAATAAAAGAATACAAAACTAGAGCTTAAAAGGTTTGTTGCAAGAAGTTCACGTGCTCCACCCTGCACGTTTCCAAAATTATATTACGAGACTCTGACCTTTAATTACATGTCAAAAAAGAGAGGAAAAAACAACATCATGTTTTCCATTTTGAAAACTGCTCTCAAAAGGCAAGAAATTTGTAACACCTATCTACATGAAAAATTTGCTCCTATTCATAAGCTTTCCAACGGTATATTATATGCTACATTCCAATGTACAGTTTAGAAGTTTCATGTATACCAATCAAAACATGTTTTTATGTATTGAAAAAATTATTTTGAACTCTCAGGAGTATGAAAAAATATCAACACGGGAAAAGTTGTGTGTTTTCAACAGTTTTCCATCAGTATATCATTTGTTCAATTCCGGTAAGTGGTTGAGGAGTTACGGGCTAAAAACATCACATGAAAACAGAGTGAAGTTCAAACACAACTGCTCCAGAAGTTCAACCTCTTCACGCAGTGCATTTTCGGAGACTCTGTTTTCATGATGAAGGCAAAATGCATGATCTCAGAAGTTCAGGTTGATAATTGGCAGAAGTTCACATACTACATTGTGTGCATTTTGTATTAAGAAAGAATGAAAAAGCAAAGGCTAAAAGTTTTGCTGTTATAAGTTCAAGTCCCCCGTCAGAGAAAGTTAAAAAAATTATTTAGAGAGTGGTTTGTACAAAAGCAATATCATTTGTATAACACTAACGAATGGATGAGAAAATTAAAAGCAAAAATACGTCACAAAAGTTCAACGTGAAAACAGCAGGAAGTTCGACTACTATAGTGAATGAATTTGAGATGAAAAACTTTTAAAATCGTCGCGAGTATGAAAAGATGATCAACACGAGAAACTTGCGTTCTTACAGCAGCTTTCCATTGGTATATCACCTGCTCCATTCCGGTGAATGGATGGAGAGTTACGAGCAGTGGATGGAGACCTACGAGCAAAAAAATCACATGAAAAACAGAGTGAAGTTCAGGTACACGTGCCGAGAAGTTCAGGTTCTTCACGCAGTGAATTTTCGAAGAATCTGTTTCGCGATAAAGGCAGAATGAATGATCCCGCCATTTTCCAAATTACTTGAAAACGACTAGGATTCAGAGAAAACCATCAACATGAAAACGTTTCGCATTTTCCGTAGCTTTTCAGCGGTATACTATTTGCCCCATTTCGATAAACTTTGTAGAAATTACGACAAAAATACATTTTTAACCATTTTCAAAACTGACATAAAATCGTAATGAATTAGGAAAAACAATACATACAAAAAACTTTCGCATTTCTTCAAGCTTTCCAACGCGATATCATTTGCTGCATTTGGACGCACGGTTAAAAAATTAGCTCGAAAATACGAACTTGGTAGGACTTGGACCATTTTCTAAATTACTCTTAAACCATTCAAAATTAGAAACAAACTTTCAAGATGAAAAAGTAGCGCATTTTCATAAGCTTTCCAACGTCGTATCATATGCCTCCATTGAATTAGCCGTTTAGAAATGACATCGAAAAAACGAACTCAGCTGTCCGGTTTACGAAATTTTACGTTTTTTCAAATTACTCTTTAACCATAAGGAATTAGAGAAAACTTTCAACATGTGGAAGGAGCGGTTTTGCAGCAGCTTTCCAACGCCATATTATATGCCTCATTTCGATAAACGGTTTTGAAATGCGATCTAAAATACGATTCACGTTTTTTGTATGAAGAAAAAACAGTTTTCAAAACTGCTCTTAAACCGCTTATATTTTGCCAAAAATTTATGTTGGGTCATGATATTGGGGTCCATAGCTTTCAAACGGTATATCGCAAGCCCCATTTGGGCAATGTTGGCGGAAGTTCAACCTAGTTCACAAGGAAGTTCTAGCGGGGCAGGTCAGGTTGTGATCAGAATATTATTCTGATCCCGTGATCAGAATAGTGTTTATATATATATATATATATATATATATATATATATATAATATATATATATATATATATTCACTACATAAAATTTGGCTTAAGAAAACAAAAAAAGGTTTTGAGACCAAAAATATCGCATTTTTATATATGTTTTTACGCTCATAACTTTACATAACATAAAATATTTTTTACGGCAAATATATATTTTCTTACGTTCTCTTTTTACGTATGAAATATGACAAAATTTACGAAACCTAAAAATACGGTGCATTGACGTCAAAATAGAGAGGGGGTGAAGAATTACTATTCCTCACCCAGGGTGACGAATAGCGCAATCCTATATATATATATAGGACTCCTCTTCTGTACTCCTGGGAGTATGTACTCCCATTCTCAATGTACGTCATATACGCATTAATTATACCTCTTTATTATTCTCAATATACTTCATTAAATATTTTAAGATACCCCAATACGAGTTTTATTGAAAAAATATCATCTGTGATGTACTTTTTGTAATATAGCTTTTTCATGTACAAACACATCAGTATATACATAAACATTTAAAAATATGTAGACTCACATGAATTTTTTCATGGAACTCATTTTGGGTATCTAATAATTACTAATGAAGTATATTAAAAATAATAAAGTGGTATAAAAGATTCATCTATATGGTATATGAGAAGCGATCAGAATAACTATTTGGATCACGTCAGGCCTATATAGGGCCCGATTAGGTTATCCCGAACCCGTATAAAAACCGAGGCAAAAACTGCCCTGATTCTCTCCGTCTCCACACCTCCTGCCCCACCTACCTCCCCTGACCGATCCGCACCACCCGCCCCCGATCAATCTGCCGCCCCTAACCAGCGCCACCAGCACCCCGCCGCCCCCACGCTGCCCGCACCATGCCCCAACCGAAGTCATCGGCCCCGCGCCACCCACACCCTGTCCCAAGAGGCGCCACAACCACCGCGCCGCCTGCACCTTCCCCAATCGGTGATGGCGCCCGCACCTCCCCCAACCGGCGACGCCGCCCGCACCTCCCCCAACCGGCGCTGCTAGATCCCCACCCCAACCGAGCGCGTCGCCGATGGCTGCCCCGCCCCCCCGATGCTGGAGGACACCACACGCCTCCGTCGGGCCTGCCACCTCCTCCTCCTCCCGGTGGTACTCCTCCATCGCCAGCGTGCTTGGATCCGGTGACGCCACCGACCACCGCAGCTGACGCCCTCGCCCCAGCCCCGCTCACACCCCGGTCACCTCTACCGCTGGCACCCCACGCACACGAGTCTAGTCACCTCCCTCTATTGCCGCGGATGACCCTTCCCTCTGTCCTGGTGCACAGCTGCTGCATCCTGACCAAGGATGAGGGAGAGAAGGTCGGCCTGGCCAGCAGATTTAGTTTCATGTTTCCAGTTTTTTGAACCAACTTCAGTTAGATGTACACGTGCTTCAGTTTGATGTGTGTGTGTGCTCCTTTCTCTTCCTTAGATCGCTCGTGTCCCGATGGTCTCTCGGATGTGCTGCCCGTGATTTGCTCATGCACACAGCCGACATGGACATGCTCCTGCATATTGATATCGCTGCCGCTGACAAAATTTCTCTTAACTGAACTTAACTGATTTTACTGATTGAACTGTGCAGGAGACATATGGAGCGTGCACTGCAACAACTCAAAAAGGAAAATAATGCATGCATGTATGTCTGCGTCTTCAACGGGATTTGCTGTAAAAGTTTCTTTTTTTCTTTTGCGTCCATTAAGCTAATTTTTCGTAAACGTTTAGAGGCATCGTGAAGTTCTACCAGAAGCTATACGCTGGCAGCTGTGAAGTCCTAGCACGGCTATCCACCAAGTTCTAGTACGATTCAACATCTACTCTTTTTGTTTGTCACTCTACTGAGCATGAGATGCTTCCGCTGCGCTTTCTACCTTCGAAAGAAGCTACCGCTGCTTCGGATTTGGGTGAACATGAAAAAGCAAAGGCAAGATGGATAGAGAAAAGTGTGTGTATGCTACGATGAGAAGATATGTTTTTTTGATAGAATCGCGCGTGGTAGAGAGACGTGCACCGATTTGTAACAAACCATCAGCCGGCTTATATATTGCTTAAATTATTATCACATATATAATTAGAAAAACAAGTACTTGGTTTTTCATGGTTTGAGGTGTATATTTTTTAATTATTTTTCAGTTACAAACCACTAAACATGTGTTCATTTTTTATTTACTCTTTTGCGAAATTATTTGATGTGTTTACATAAAGACATACCGTAACAAAAGTATGGAATTAACAGAGGAACATGCTTAGTTCACAAAAGGAAGATAGAATTACGGAAGTTCAAAGATTATGGTCATGGCAGTTCAAAATGAGGAACAATAAACACATTAAAAACAATAGAACAAGTCAACAAGATTATACAAAAAAGGGATTTTCCCAGTTTCTAACATAATTCTAGAAGTTCGGACATGCTAACAAGAGAAGTAGTGACAACACATTAGAAGAAGAAATTGTTAAACAAACACAAAAACATGGAATTAAGAAAAGACACATCATAGGTGCACGCACAAAAAAGTGGATATAATTTTGGTTGAAGCTCATTTGGTTTCGGATAAACCTGCAACATTTGGAGAGAAATAGTGCGATACTAGATTGCATTAAAAAATAGAGGTTTACAAAAACTTACCAGGATGTTGATATTTAAAAAATCTCAAAGTTAGAAAAAATTGAGCAAGAAGTTAAAAAAATGTACTTCAAAAATCTAAATAAAACGGATTTCCACTTTGTTAAAAAAATCTAATAAGATCAAATTAAAAATCAGAAAATTTAAAAAGAATATATAAAATATGATTTTTTTGCTAGTATAATAAACAAGAAGTCCAAACTAAAAGAATGGTGTGGTTCAATGTTTATAAAAAATGATTTTCCCTTTCATTAACAAATAAAACTAAGAAGTTTGAATTTAAAAAATGGTGAAGTTCGATGTCCATAAAGAATCCAGATTTTCTCATAATTTTTCCATTACTAACGAATGAACCAAGAAGTTCGGTTTGAAATAATAAAGAAGTTGTATGATGTTCTTTATAAAACTAGGATTTCTTTCCGTTACAAATGGATAATACCAAGAAGTCCAAATTGAAAAACCCATGAAGTTCAATTTTGACAAAAATAGAATAGTTCAATGTATATGAAGCACCCAAATTTTCTTTATTACAAAATAATAAACTAAGAAGTTAAATTTCAAAAAATGGAACCGTTCAATATTTAGTAGAAAAACATGAATTTTTCTCATTACTAAAGAATAGACCAAGAAGATTGGTTTAAAATAACGAAGAAGGATGACATTTAATAAGAAAACTCCATTTTTTCCAATTTCTAGAAATACATAAAGAGGTTAAAATGGAAAAATAGAGCAGTTTGATGTCTATCAAAAATCAGATTTTTTCCATTACTAAAGGGTAGTGTCGTTTTTTGCATTTTAATTCTTTTTGGAGAAAATGGATTTTAAAAAGAAAATCAATCATTTCAAATTAAAAAATGGAATAGTTAGATGTACACAACAAACTCAGACTCTTCTTGTACATATGAATTTCAATTTAAAAAATAAACATAGAAGTTAAAATTTAAAAACGGAGCAACTCGGTGTCTATGAAAAAGTAGGATTTTTTCATGCCCGTGTCAAGTAGACCAAAATGATTCTGCATCTACTACTATTACTCCACATATCGACCGCTATCCAGCATGCATCTAGAGTATTAAGTTCATAAGAACAGAGTAATGCATCAAGCAAGATGCCATGATGTAGAGGGATAAACTCAAGCAATATGATATAAACCCCATATTTTTATCCTTGATGGCAACAATACAATATGTGTCGGTTCCCTTTCTGTGAATGGGATCGAGCACCGAAAGATTGAACCCAAAGCTAAGCACTTCTCACATAGCAAGAAATATGAATCTAATAGGCCAAACCAAACTGATAATTCGAAGAGATTTGCAAAGATATCAAATCATGCACATAAGAATTCAGAGAAGAATCAAATATTGTTCATAGATAATCTTGATCATAAACCCACAATTCATCGGATCTCGACAAACACACCGCAAAAATTATTACATCGAATAGATCTCCAAGAACATCGAGAAGAACTTTGTATTGAGAATGAAAGAGAGACAAGAAGGCATCTAGGTAATAACTATGGACCCGAAGGTCTGTGGTAAACTACTCACGTGTCAGGACCCCAATTCTAAGTCACACTGATCTATCTTGTAACACCTCATATCACTTTGCGGCCTCACGCACGGTATCCCCACGGGTGTCACCTTACCATGGCCCGAGACCGTTTGTGCCTTTTGGCTCATGTATATGATAGTGTCGCTAGCATCCATATGACAGAGAACCCGGGCCGACATGACTAGTCGAGAACCCAAAGTGGCACTAACTTACGAGGACAGGAATACATGAATCAACATCGAGCATGTCGGTCAGCAGCGTGTGAATCCGGGCTGTAGCAACTGGGCTAACAGGACTCCGGGAACCCGGGCTGTAGCAGGCTAGTAGGACTCCGGATGTCACCGCGTGACATTTCCCCGAAGGGACAGACACAGGAACAAAGTGAATCACATGACGGCCAGTCTAAGTGTTCGGGAGCAGTAGTGCTGGGCTAGCAGGACTCCGGTGAACCGGGCTGTAGCGGACTACTATGGCTCATGGAAGCACAAGACTACATTTCCCCATAAGAGAGGCTACCAAGGATGAACAACTAGCTTGTCGGATCCCACACATACCAAGCATTTCAATCATACACACAGTATGCTCGATATGTGTAATACAACATGGCATCACAACATAACTCTATGACTCAAGAATTTATTCATTAGGCTCCGAAGAGCCAGATAATACAAACATGGGTCTCATGACCCAACATTCAGAGCATACAAGTCAAAGCACATGCGGAAGCTTAACATGTATGAGTACAGACTTCTACAAATGGAAAAGGCAGAGAAGCATGTCTATCTACCAGATCCTGCCGAGGGCACAAGATCGTAGCTGAGGTATCAAGCTAAACGTCGAAGTCCACATGGAACTACTAGCAATACTGAAGTCTCTATGCAAAACAAAAAATAAGCAAACGTGAGTACAAGTGTACCCAGCAAGACTTACATCAGAACTATCTACATATGCATCGGTATCAACAAAGGGGGGGTGGTGGAGTTTAACTGCAGCAAGCCAGCTTTGACTCAGTGGCTAACCTGAACTATGACTGCAAGTAACTCTTTTTAGGTGGCGCACACGAGTCCACATATTCACCATACCAATACACCACTATGGATCCTCTCCCGTCTCCCAATGAGAAGGCCATCCATAGCACTCACGCTTATCCTGCGCATTTTAGAGTATCCACTTTCACTGGTCTATGAACTGTACAGGCAACCCAGAAGTCCTTTACCGCGAACACGACTATTCGAATAGATGATGTTGATCCTGCAGGGGTGTACTTCTTCACACACGCTCCCGCCACTTACCACCATGTACACATCATGTATATCGGCAACCTTCAAGCGGAAGCCTGGTGAGGGAGTCGGCCATGACCTGACTAACCACACAAGTCTCTCATCCAGGTTTATCGCCTATTCGGGTTCCATCTGCAAGGAGATCCGGCCGGGGTGTCGCTCACGGCCCCAAACGATGTGAGTAGGGTTCCCAAGCCCACCATCCAGGTGCCACTTGGTACATAGTGCCACTTTGCCTAGTCTATCCCAAGCCCACATGTACCGGGTGCCACTTGGTAGACTACTAACACTACCTACAAACACCAGAAACTAGTTGCAACTGCTGGACAGAGATCAGGTTGATTAATAAGTCGAGAGAGCTTGGAGCTCCCGGAGCCCAATGTGTGGTAGTAACTGCCATGGATCACAAACATAGAACTCAGTTCCTGAGGGCGGTTTCAATGAGACAACCCACCATGTACTCCTACATGGCCTCTCAACGCTACCTTTACCAAATCGCGTTCACACACTTAGCTCTCAACAATAGGACATGTTCACAACTTTCCAATTCACCCCCAATGAATCAGACCTGACACAACTCTAAGCAATAGCAGGCATGACAAACAAGCATGAATGAGTAGGCACATCAGGGCTCAAACAAATCCTACTCATGCTAGTGGGTTCCATCTATTTACTGTGGCAATGACAGGTCATGCAGAGGAAAGGGGTTCAACTACCGCAACATGTAACCGTTGAATCACTGTTGTCCTAATGCAGTAAAAGAGAGCAGGAGCGAGAGAGTGGGATTGTATCGGAATGAACAAGGGGGTTTTGCTTGCTTGAAACTTATGAAGATAGTATAGCTCTTCATCGGTGTCATCGAACTCATCGTCCGAACACGTCTATCGAGAGGGAACAACCATCGACAAACACAGAAAGAACACAATCAATGCAATGCACAATATGATGCATGATCATGACATGTCAATATGCTATGTTTTCAGCTAATGCAACTAGCAACAGGTTAAATGGAGTTGGTTTGAACCCTAGGTTCAAATTCAAACTCCATGTAAGGCATTTCAAATGCCATTTATTGATTTGTCTAATTCAGCAGATATATGTTGGTCTAACATGCATTAAAATGCCACAGATGGATAGATTGGATTTTTCTGATCATTTTTCATATATAATTTATTTGATTTGGAGCTACGGTTGATTTTCTATGAATTTTAGAAGTTTTGGATATTTTCTGAAATAAATAAATCATTTTTGATTTATTTAAAATCCCAGAAAACATTTACTACGTAAGCATGATGTCGGTGTGACATTAGCAAGTCAACAGAGGCAGTCCAGGTCAAACCTGACCAGTGGGACCCCCACGTCAGTGTAACAGGGCAGGGACAGAGGCTGACTGGTGGGTCTAGGTCGACGATGATGTGGCATGGTCAAACTGACACGTGGGGCTGACTATATTAATCTAAACTAAACAGGGAATAATCTCGGGGTTAATTAAGGCATGGGGCCCATAGTCAGTGAGAGAGGGGGTTAGTTAGGGCATCATTAGCGCTAATCACGAGGCCATGTCAGCACGCAGGAGTTGAACACCGGCGAGCACACAAACGCGGCGACGACGCTCGGAACGCGCTACGGGCAGCGGCTGGACGCGCGAAGGCCACCAGAAGATAGCCCGCGCTCGACCGCGTCTAGAAGAGCGGTCGGGAGGCCTCGGGGTCGCCGGAAATGATGACGGCGAGCACAGAGGCGGCGGCCGGAGTTCGGTGTCAGCGGGTTAGGAGCTACGGCGCACGGGAGGAGGATCTGGTGGGTGTTCTCGGGCTCCTGGGAGTGTGCTGAGGATGATAGCGTCCTCGGATGCGACGTGTGTGGGCTCTCGCCACGGTAGTGACGTGGATGGTCGGCGAGCAAGCTTTCGGTCATGGCGGGGCTACGGCCTAGAGGGCGAGCGCGACCAGGGGAGAAGGGGGAGACGACGCGGGTGCTCACAGCGCGTCCGACGGCGTCGTTGGTCAGGTCGGCTGCGGTCGGGTTGCTGCGAATCGACGATGACGACTGTCGGTGTAGAGGACGAAGACAACGGCGATAGCGGCGCTGCGGGGCGCTCCGGCGTCGTTTGGCTTGGCGGAGATGAAGAAGAGGTCGGGGCGGAGCTCTTGGGGACAGCAGATGGGCAAGGGGGTGGCTGTGGCCGCGTGGCAGCGAACGGCGGTGACGAGCGCGTCAGCCATGGTGTGGGGAGAGCGAGGGGGCGAGGGGGAAAATTGAGAGAGGGGTTGGTGGGTTCTAGAGGCCACGGGGTGACGATCCCAGCATCGCGCTGGCCAGGGAGGAGGAAGACAACTGGTAGGGGAGGTGGCTGGGCTGGGCCGGCTTCAGCAGCAGGCCGCACAGGTAGGCATCGGGTAGGTTCTCTCTCTCTCTCTCTGGTTTTTCTATTTATTTCTGTTTTCTAATATTCTGTAACTTTAGGGCTTTATTAAAAATACCAAAACAATCTCAAAATTCATGAAACTGCTCAAGGCTACTGTTTGGAATAATTCCAACAGTAAACATTTTAGTTCATGAATATTTGGACATTTAAAATATTATATAGCATTTAAATGCCCAAATGCAAATAGCATATGATTTAATTCAGTGACCTTAAGATGACCTAGAAAAATTGTGAACCAATTTTGGCAGAGGTTCTAACACAAGACAAAAATGATGGACATTTTAGAAGGGCATTTCAGGTTCATTGAAAATGATTTTAGTAAACCCTGGTTGTTTTAGGGGGGTGCTGGGGGTTCTGTCATCCCCAATTCAAGTTTCTGAGAAATTTAAACATGATGCACACATGAAGGGCTAGCCTAGTGCATACCAGAACTAGGGATGTGACAACTCACCCCTACTAAACAAGAATCTCGTCCCGAGATTCAGGCGTAGGGTAAGATGAAGGGGGGACACAGACTAACACAATCTTCATGATCCAGGTTGCACTTCATGAGAACATTCATTCAATCATCATCTTTGTCTCTACGTCTTACTCGGAGAACTCCAACCAACATGACAACGCGAGGAAGAGGAGAAACTCTAGAAGGATCGATATTCTCGAAGATCGAACAACTGATGATCAACTCACGGAATGAGACATTGAAACATCTCTCGAGCTGAGACATGAAGCATACATCCAAAGGAATGGAGTGAAACGGATGATGAAGGTTCACTAGGTAGGAAACAATTCCACACTTAAGAAGGTGGTGAACGGTTGTCAACGTAGCGAGGAGTTGAGTTGCCATGATACCCCAACGAAACATGTTGGAGGATGTGAGTCGTAGAATCATTACCTGAGGTGGAAAAAAGAATTACTTTTGATTCAGAGATCATTGAAATTCTCTACACCACCCTGAGGCAATTCACCAACAATCATTTAGCGGAGTACGAAAGGATGGCATACCCGGACTAGAATGGATGATGTGGACTACCTTGTTGAAGACAACGCAAGGGATGGTTTTTTCTTATCATCGGAAATGGATGGGATCCATGGTAGGACCACTTTTGAAGGTGATCATGACCAAAAATTACTGAGAAGGGTAGTCCAAGGTTGAATGGCACAATGGCGGTGCAAGCATGGAACAAAATGCAAATGCTAGGAATGATTCTAGTAACTGGGGAGAAGCTCAACAGTAGAGAGTGACTCCACTGTTAGAAAGGTTATGGCATAATCGAAGAAACTGAGAGCGGATCCCAATTAATGCCGATGATATGTCCTAGTGCTTGCGCGTGCTCTCAAGAACTTGAGCATTTCCATATTCATCAAGTTTTACCAATATCCATGTCAAGGATCCTGGCAACACAACATACTAGCATGATGAATAATGGTGGAGGATGCAGCTGCAAAGGAATATAACACCTTCTCAGATTTCACCTTAGCGAGGCCAAGGAATCAAAATCTGGATGATCGACCGAGAGACATTTAGCACTCCGCTTCTAATGTTCTCCTTGATGTGCTAGCCTAACCCATTCATTCAAATGGTTTGGTATCTAGAACATCAAGTAGCAGGCCAGACTCCGGGAGCTCAGGAATCCATAAGGAATAACTACTAGAGTAAATCCTACGAAAACCTTCTGGGGAGGTGGCCAACTTACTCAATCAAGATACTACAATAATAGGTCTTCCGGCTGGGTGTGTTGGCCACGACATCCACTTTACCGGGTTACAGAGAGACCAATATGACAGTTCCTAGAAAATGTTCCAACCATCATATCTGTCTGAGATTCAGATCTGGTTGGTGTCAGAATAATCCAGAATCATCGGGTCTGGAAAGAAGATTGGAAGGTTGCAACACAAATCGACGAGATGACGTTGCGAGATTCTCGGGAAATGAACTACGATAGCAAGCTCCAAAACATGAGCTGGATCTGCTACACACCTGTGAACACACTGTCCTAGACAAGCATGACCAGATGGTAGTCTTATAATAAAACACTATCGAGTTCTGGTTGGGAACCATCATCGAGGATAACGGAATATTGTCCAAATCCGTCTGGTACCTTCAGGACTACCACTTAGAACTTATTATCCTTGAACAAATCAATCAGTGGCTTAGTGTGCTACGGAATTCATATGGAATGAAGATGATCAGTCTAACATACCACAGAATACTTTGCATGTGCATGGCTGACTTGGGATGATTCCAGAGGAAACAACATTGACTTTCTCGAATTCACGGAGGCAACTTGCTTCAATGCACATGTATTAGAGGAAGTTACTTCTTTCATCCGAGCATATGCTTCATGAGATAGCATGAAGAAATGCTTTCAAAGTTTCCAACACTAGCTTAATGTTCAACATGAATCATGGACAAGATGAAAATATTGCCGATGGACTCAACAACAGGTCATCCAAATTTCCATGAAGATGGAATTCCACAACTATATGAACAAAGTGATAGCATTGGTCAAACCCAAAGAATATAATGGTGTATGCTCCAGGAAACAACCACAAGTAAGACATCATTACGAATATAGTTGGTTCTGGTTTGAGTTGACGATAGCCCATACTCAAATCAAATGTTGGATAAGGTGATATGTCCCATTAACTGATCATGAGGGTCAATTGATGAAAATACCAGCTTCCTTCAACACACATACAAGATATCCCTTAGTAATGAGCTAGGTCGGCCAAGATTTTATCTTCCAACTCTCCAAGTTGTGGTTTAGCTTAACCAACTAGCTCAGGGGTATGCAACACAGATTCTTGGAGAAGGGATGGTTACAAGAAACCAACTTGATCACGAGCTCAACATAGCGGTCAGGGGACAACCTGGTGATACTTCCAAGAAGATATTTGGAAAATCACAACCTACCGATATGTTACTAAGCTCGAGAACAATCTTGCTTTCCAGGGCAAGACTATATGATCAACGTAGCAAGGGTTTGACAAAATCCTAACTCGTTGATCAAAGAGTGCACCAGAAATAAGGACTAGGTAGCATGCTCAATCCTAGAATAGTGATTCAATAACCAACACGCTAAGAATGAGATTATTGTCCATTAACTACCAAGCAACGGGGTTTCTAGGAGTATTGATTCCACACATCATGGTTCCCCTGTCGGCATTCCGGTTACAACCAACACGGAGACCAAGAAATGAATAATGATGGCGAAAATATCACTATATCAAGAATTCATAAGAGATTGTACAATTCTCACGTCATTATTGATATGAAAGAGGGTGACACTCCAAGGTAGAACAGAGCAAAAGCTGAATTGGCATTTTGATCTGTGGAATACAACTACTTTGACCCAATCCTCAAAGTGGACAAGGTACTGGAGTTTGTTTCTCCTAGTCATTCCGGAATAGAGTGTCTTGACGGACCACAAGAATAATAGGCATCGATGAACACGAATGCACAACTATTCCTGACTATCAATTGATAGACTAGGGTCGGAATTCAGCTGAGGAGGGTCAACTCAAGGAACATATAACTTTCTGAGTTGTGGATGCATAGATTAGTATGCCAAACCAAGTTCAACATGTTTCTTCTGGATAACCCATGCAAAGAGGTAGGACTGGCAGAGTCACAATTATGAATGGAGAACTCCTCAAGAGTACTCTGATTGTGATCTTTTGGTTCAAATAACTTCTGCCATATTGGCTCATGGTATTGGAAGAACGATATGCCACACACACAATTTGCATCATATTGCCCAATTATCATATCACACACACATACACATATTTCCATTTTGCAAAAGCATGAAATTTTAATCACCTCTATCTCGAGATCGAGCACACGGTGGAGATGATGATTTAGGGAGATCAAAAGTGCACAAAGCTCTTCTTGACAAAGATAGATCTAGTTAGGGGACAAATAAGTCACTTAACTAAATGCTAGATCTACCTAGCTAGCTAATTTGGAAGGCGACAACTTCAACTAGTGGAGGGGGAAGGAAAAAGAGAAATGAGATGCATTAATGGAGGTGGTGTAGTTAGCTAGAAGTAATGAAGAGAGAGAAAGGTAGGTAGAAGAGGGAGAGTAATGAGGGGAGAAGTATTGAGGAAGAAGAAGAGTGAGAGAGGGAGGGTGTGGGAGGTAGGGGACAGGGAGGAGAGGAGACGGGGGAGGGGAGGACGGGCGGGAAAAGGTGGTGGGGTGCTGCGTCTTAGCAGTAGCGTGGGTGGAAAAACGCGCTACTACTAACAGCGTAGCAGCAACGCGCTTTTCTCACAGGCGCTACTGCTAAACGGGGCCAACCGTGTGGACAATTTCAGAATTAACAGCAGCAACATGAGTAAAAAGCGCGCTACTATTATTGCATTAGCAGTAGCGCGCATCGTGACAACGCGCTGCTGATAAACATAGGTTGTTGGTTACTGTCGGTCGATTTTTGTAGCAGCACGGTTTAGCCCTCGTGTGCTACTGCTAAATTGGCATCAGTAGCGTGTTTTTCTTAACCGCACTACTGCTAATTAGCAGTAGTGCTTCTTTTTGTGCTGCGCTGCTGCTAAGATTCTGTGTATAAGGTTCTCACTAGTAGTGTAATTCTTTGTTCCGGTTCTCTATTAAAAGGAGGCCTTAATATCTCTTAGTTTCCAATATGGACCCCGCTGCCACGGGAGGGTAGGACAAAATATGTCATGCAAGTTCTTTTAATAAAGCATGTATGACTATTTACGGAATACATGCCTACATTATATCGATGAAGTGGAGCTAGTGCTGTATCGTCCTAGGTTATAACTGTCTCATGATGAATATCATTCAACAAGTTACCGATCCAATGCCTACGAATGTATCCTTATTGATCTTGCTGTCTTACTATTGCTATAATCATTGTTACACTTGCTACAAACTACTGATATCACTGTTACTGTTATCGTTGCTGCTATCACTATTATCAAGATTATCAAACTACTTTGCTACTAATCACTTTGCTGCAGATAATTAATCTCCAGGTGTGGTTGAATTGACAACTGAGCTGCTAATACCTTCAAATATTCTTTGGCTCCCCTTGTGTTGAATCTATAAATTTAGGTTGAATACTCTACCCTCGAAAACTGTTGTGACCGTCTATACTTGTGGGTTATCAAGAATGTTCAATTCTTTAGGGTGCAATTTTGTATTGTCTTCCATGTGAGAAATAAATTGAATTTTTCTTTACAAAATACATGATAAACAAATACAATTGCTATATTTCCAAGTTGTCAAGCATGCTTGGTTTGGTTAATTGCCTGATCTTCCAGTATGTTATACATTGTGCAATGTGGTGCTCAGTTAATGTTTGGCTCATTTGTTGTGGTGTTTAGTTAACTGTTTGGTTCAATTCTGTAGTGCGATGTTCAATTGTTGTGGGTGCATTCTATTATTATATATCATGTGAGAAATAAATCAAATTTGGTTGTACTAAATACATGAGAAACAGATACAATTGCTACATTTCCAAGTTGTTAAGCATGCTTGGTTTGGTTAACTGTCTGATCTTCTATTAGGAGTATGTTATATTGTGCAATGTGGTGCTCAGTTAACGTTTTGTTCATTTGTTGTGGCGCTTAGTTAACTATTTGGTTCAATCCTGCAATGCGATGTTCAATTGTTGTGGGTGCATTCTGTTATTGTATGCCATGTGAGGAATAAATTGAATTTGATTATACTAAATACATGAGAAACAAATACAATTGCTATATTTCCAAGTTGTTAAGCATGCTTGGTTTGGTTAACCGTCTGATCTTCTATTTGGAGTATGTTATGTTGTGCAATGTGGTGCTCAGTTATTGTTTGGTTCATTTGTTGTGGTGTTTAGTTAACTGCTTGGTTCAATTCTCCAATGCGATGTCCAATTGTCGTGGGTAGAATTTTGTATTGTTGTGCATGTGAGGAAGAAATATAATTTGGCTGCACTTAATAGATGAGAAACATATACAAGTGGTATATTACCTAGTTCTTAATCATGCTTGGTTTGGATAAATGGGTTTTCCATGTGGCTTGAATTAATCTGATGAATCTACAATGTGCTTATTTTTCATCAACATATTTTACTGATAGCATGCGAACCCTTACTTTACCTGATGACTAACTACTTTATATGTGTTGTAGGGAAACAATGGGAAGCACTGAGGTTTACAATCGAGGTTTGCACATGCATGGTCCTTTGTCTAATAGCACATTATTCTGCAATTGCAGGAACCGTTCTAATATTTGGGTTTTTAACAATTTGGTCTTGCACATGTAGGTCGTGCTGTTAGAGGTTTTGACCCACTGTTCAACCCTTTTTGCATATGGAGAAATGAGTTCTCCATGAATATCAGTCAAGTCAAGAAACTCAGAAAGATTGTTAGGATAAAGAAATTAGCGACAAAAAACAACAAGATCTTTGTCTGCACAATGAAGAAGACATCAATTCACTACAAGATGGTACTAACTATTATAACTTGCCTTTTTTATTCCTTTGCCCCATTTCGAATATAGAGAAGATATTTATGCACATCCTTGTTTTCAGGCCTTTCAAAGGAGTTCACTGATGATTACCTCCCAAACCACCTGTATGGTCAAGAGGCGAGGAAGGTATTCATACAACACACACGGTTCAATATTGAAGTGTTTCTGAAGAGGACAAAGGATGGACGGTCAATCATCCACAGGCACTGGCCTAAAGTTGCAAAGATCATTCAATATCAATGAAGGCTCAATATTCGACTTCTGCTTCAGCAGTTTTCCAGATGAGATACATCTGTCTATGTACCATCTATGATGCTAATTTCAAAAGGTTATAGATGTTGCATGTGAAACTTGGTGCTGGTGCAGTTGTGTAATGGGGTAGCTGAGTGCCGAAGCTATATGATGTTGTACTCTGATGTATTTCAATTATGAAAATGAAATATATTGTGTGCTTAATATGAAATGTCAATAAGATTAATAAATGGATTATTAATAATAGTATAATTAGCCTGCTAATTGGGTTTTTCTATTGCAAACTGTTATTGAGAAAACATCATGGGCGATGACCTCAGACAACGCACACAGTTTCTAGGAATAAACCGTGTTGGATTAATGAACAATCACACACGATATCCTCTTGCAAACTGCTTGCGCTGGGCCACCTGGCGCAAACGCTTACCACATAAAAATTGTGTGTGATGGACAACCTTTGCCAGACAGTTTCTTCCACGCACCGTGTGTGATGCATTCAATAATGCAAACGATAAAATTGTTAATACCGTGTGCAATGGAAACGCTATCACAAACGATTTAACGAGGAAAATTTTGTGTGATGTACCTGCGAATTGAAACGTTTTCCTTGAAGTGACCATGTGGCATGTATATACGAACGGAAACGTTTAGCGGGAACTGACTATGTGGGATGTACTTACGACCGGAAATTATTTCGCCTGTATAATTGTATCTTTTTAGCACTACTTTACGTATAACCGTATTTGATCGCTCGTCGGTTGCACCAGACTTTATTTTGCCGAGCGTGTGTGCTAGGAGGGCATATCGCCGACGGTTTCTGGGTCGTGTGGGAAGGACCCCCTTATCATCGACACTCACTAGGCGACGGTTCTAAATGTCGTTGTGGAAAGGGGTTAAAACCCGTTTGTATAACACATCGATGTACTAGTGGGCAATCTCTTTCGAAGTATCAGGGGTTTGGATGAAAACTCATCTACTACAAAGGAATTTCATTTATTTCTTCGCATAATCGAAGCCATCATCAGAATAGTCATGGAGAGAAAGGCTTCACTTTTTCTTCGCGTGTGTCCCTTGCTTATTGCGCCGTGACCATGGATAATCTTCATCATTTAACAGGGTGCTTGGGTCAGCCTTCACTTTGAAGGGAGGAATTTCATGAAACTTTTCATAATCTTCAGACATGTCTGTCTTGCCCTCCACTCCCACGATGTCTCTTTTCCCTGAAAGAACTATGTGGCGCTTTGGCTCATCATATGATGTATTCGCTTCCTTATCTTTTCTTTTTCTTGGTTTGGTAGACATGTCCTTCACATAGAAAACCTGTGCCACATCATTGGCTAGGACGAATGGTTCGTCTATGTACCCAAGATTGTTCAGATCCACTGTTGTCATTCTGTACTATGGGTCTACCTGTACCCTGCCTCCTAACATATTGACCCATTTGCACCAAAACAAAGGGACCTTAAAATCATTTCCATAGTCATGTTCCCATATGTCCACTATGTAACCCCTCTTGGTTGCTACATCAAAGCGGACACCACTATTTTGGTTGGTGCTCTTTTGATCTTGGGCGATTGTGTAAAATGTATACCCATTTATCTCATACCCTTTGTAAGTCAATACAGTCGAAGATGGTGTCCTGGCCAACGAGTACAACTCATCTCCAATAGTGGTGTTACCCATGAGATGTGTTTGCAACGAACTACCAGAAGTCTTGATGTGTTCACATGTAATCCAGTCATCACACTACTCCGGGTGTTTGGAGCGCAGAATATTCTTGTGTTCATTGACATATGGGTCACCAAGGTAGAATTATGTAGAACTGTGTAGTGTGCTTGAGCCCAAGAATGTCGGTCCCTACATATTATTGAGTCCACACCTAGCGTGCCTTTTCCAGTCAGTCTCCCCTCGTACCGCGATCGAGGGACACCTATTGGCTTAAGGTCAGGAATGAAGTCAACACAAAACCCAATGACCTCCTCTGTTTGCCGACCCATGGATATGCTTCCTTCTGTCCTAGCATGGTTACAAACATATTTCTTTAAGACTCCCATGAACCTCTCAAAGGGGGACATATTGTGTAGAAATACAGGACCCAGAATGACAATCTCGTCGAATAGATGAACTAGGATGTGCCTCGTGATATTAAAGAAGGATGGTGGGAACAGCAGCTCGAAGCTGACAAGACATTGCACCAATCATTCTTTAACCTTGGTAGGATTTTTGGATCGATTACCTTCTGAGAGATTGCATTGAGGAATGCACATAACTTCACAATGGCTAATTGAACATTTTTCAGTAGAAGCCCCCTCAATGCAACCGGAAGCAGTTGCAACGTAATCACGTGGCAGTCATGAGACTTTAGGTTCTGGAACTTTTTCTCTGCCATATTTATTATTCCCTTTATATTGGACGAGAAGCCAAGCGGGACCTTGATACTGAGCAGGCATTCATAGAATATTTCCTTCTCTTCTTTGGTAAGAGCATAGCTGGCAGGACCTTGATACTGCTTTGGAAGAATGCCATCTTTTTTGTGCATACGTTGTTTGTCCTCCCATGCCTCCAGTGTATCTTTTGTCTTGCCATACACGCCCAAGAAGCCTAGCAGGTTCACGCAAAGATACTTCGACATATGCATCACGTCGATTGCAGAGCAGACCTGTAGGTATTTCCGATAGGGTAGGTCCCAAAATATAGATTTCTTCTTCCACATGGGTGCGCGTCCCTCAGCATCATTCGGAACAGATAGTCCGTTAGGACCCTTACCAAAGAGTACTTGTAAATCCTTGACCATATCAAGTATGTGATCACCACTATGGAAGGCGGGTTTCTTCCGGTGATCCGCCTCACCTTTGAAATGCTTTCCTTTCTTTCGACATTGATGGTTGGTTGGAAGAAATCGACGATGTCCCAGGTACACATTTGATGCATCCTGAACTACATCGGCATTGCCCAAAAGAGGAAGGGATGATGTAGCACAACTACATAGGTATTTCCCTCACTGATGAGACCAAGGATATCGAACCAGTAGGAGGACCATGCAACACTATGTAAACGGTACCTGCACACAAAGAACAAATACTTGCAACCCGACGTGTAAGAGGGGTTGTCAAACCCTCCCAGGTAAAAAGATAAATAAAATTGTAGTAGATTGGATAAATAGATCTCGTGGGAACATCAGATAAAATAAATAATATAAAATTGCACCAAGGTATTTTTGGGTTTTTGGATTAATAGATCCGGGTGCCGTAGATTTCACTAGTGGCTTCTCTCGAGTAAATAGCATTCGACGGGTAAACAAATTACTGCTGGGAAATTCATAGAACTTCAAATAATTATGAGGATATCCAGGGAATGATCATTATATAGGCATCACATCCAAGATTAGTAGACCGACTCCTGCCTGCATCTACTACTATTACTCCACACATCGACCTCTATGCAGCATGCATCTAGTGTATTAAGTTCATGGAAAAATGGAGTAATGCAATAAGAATGATGACATGATGTAGACAAGGTCTATTCATGTAGGAATAGATCTCATCTTTTTATCCTTAATAGCAACGATTCATACGTGTCATGTCCCCTTCTGTCACTGGGATTGAGCACCGTAAGACCGAACGCATCACAAATCACCTCTTCCCATGGCAAGAAAAATAGATCTAGTCGGCCTAACTAAACTAAAGATTCGAAGAAGAAATAAAAGTCTATAAGAAATCATGCATATAAGAGATCAAAACTAAAATAACTTTCATGGATAAAGTGGACCTGATCATAAACTCAAAGTTCACCAGATCCCAACAAACACACCGCAAAAAGAGTTACATCAAATAGATCTCCAAGAGACAATTATATTGAGAATCAAAAGGGAGAGAGGAAGCCATCTAGCTACTAAATACGGACCCATAGATCTAGAATGAACTACTCACGCATCATCAGAGAGGCACCAGTGAGGATGATGAACCCCTCCGTGATGGTGTCTAGATTGGGTCTGTGGTTTCTGGAACTTGTGGTGACCGGAAATGTGTTTCGTCGACTCCCTTGGGGTTTTTGGATTTTCGGGGTTTTATAGAGCAAAGAGGCAGTGCGGGAGGTGGCCGAGGTAGGCACAACCCACCAGGCCGCGCCTGGGCCCCCAGGTGCGCCGAGGTGGGTTGTGCTCCCCTCGGAGCCCCCACTGGTACTTCCTTGGCCCAACTTGTGTCTTCTGCTGCGTTTGGACTCTGTTTGGTATTAACTTTCTCCGAAGTAAAAACAAGCAAAAACAACAACTGGCACTGGGCACTATGTTAATAGGTTAGTCCCATAAAATGATATAAAGTTGGTATAAAATGATTGTAAAACATCCAAGAATGATAATATAACAACATGGAACAATAAAAAATTATAGATTCCTTGGAGAAGTATCAGCATCGCCAATCTTAGTTCATGTTCGTCCTCGAGTAGGTAAATGATAAAAATAGATTTTTTTACGTGGAATGCTGCCTAACATGTTCATCACATATTCTTTCTTTTGTAGCATGGACATTTGGACTTTTATATGATTCAAGGCAATAGTCTAGTTTTGACATGAAGATTTCAATACTCAAGCATAACAATAAGCAACCATGCCTTTCAAAATATCAACACTAAAGCAAGTTATCCCTAGCCCATTATGCTCAATCATTGATCCATTCATGAAACACTCGCATATTAGCTACACCTAATGCTCAAGTACAATCACAATCTCATTAGTTGGTGCTTTATAAGAGAAGATGGAGACTCACACACAAATAAAAATTGCATAAAGTAAATAGAAAGGCCCTTTCCAGAGGGAAGTAGGGATTTGTAGAGGTGCAGAGCTCAAAGCGAAAAAGATAGAGATAAAAAATTTTGGGTGGAATACCTTTCCTGTCAATGAAAATGATCGAGTAATTCCCAATACTTTCCATGCTAGATATATCATAGGTGGTTCCCATACAGAAAATAAAGTTTATTCCTTTTTCGACCATACTTTCACATTCCACAGCTAACCGAATCCACGGTTACCGTCCATACCAACACTTTCCAAGGAATTTATTATTTGAAAACATAAAGTAAATTCATTTTTCATTTTGGGACTGGGAATCCCTAATACCCTTGCCGTACTCTCTTGCAATGACAAGTGAATAAACACTCATCTTTAGAATAACACATCTAGAATGGAAAAATATCAGCCACCCCTACTGTTTCATGAGTGGTACGTGCACACAAAAAGGAAATTTATTTTCAAGATTAGAGATGGCACATACATATTTGCTTAAAACGGTAAAAGAATACTGCATATGGAAAATCCCACTTAGTGGACTCATATGGCAAAAACTGGGTTTAAGGATTTTGGATGCACAAGTAGTAATCCCCACTACTAGGGAAAACCTTATACACATAAATTTAGCAGTAGCGCGTGTCCGTAAACCGTGCTACAGATACAATTTTAGCAGTAGCGCGTGCGCATGAAAACATGCTACCAACTAGTATCCCCTTTGCTACCCCCGATAGGCTACACATAGCAGTAGCGGTCTTAAGGAAAGCGCGCTACCGCTAGCACATAAGTAGCAGCGCGTTTCACGCGGAGAGCGCTACTGCTAATGGAAATAAAATAAAATAAAAAACAAATGGAAAAGTAAATGAAAAAGAAAGAGATAGAAAAAGGATAAAGGAAAAAATAAAATGTAGAGCAAAATAAATGAGAAAGCGGAAAAAGGAGAAAGAGGTAGCAGTAGCGTTTGTTCGTAAGAGGCGCTATAGCTAACGTAGCTGCGGCACGTTTCCTAGACCCCCACTGTAGAAACAGAAAAGGAAATAAGAAAGATGAAGGAAATTACATAGCTATAGCAGTAGCGCGTTTTGTGAAAATCGCTATAGCTAACTTAGCTATAGCGCGTTTCGCGAAAAGCGCTACCGCTAAGTTTGACTTAACCAAAAAACCGTTTCCCCCCGGCCACCACTTCTCCCCCAAATCCCTCGACCCACCCCGCCGCCGTCTGCCCGATTCACCGTCTCCCCACTTCACCGCCGTCTCCTGCCGACGTCGATCCCCCGGAGCCACCAGAGTCGCGCGCCATCGACACCACCGGAGCCGCCCCCAACGCCACCGGAGTCGCGCGGCCTCATAAATGCCACCGGAGCCATAGTCAACGCCACCGGAGCCTCCCTCGACGCAACTGCCTCCCTCGCCGTCAGCGGAGACGCCCCCGCCTCCCGCGCCACCACCGGAGCCATCCTCTGTAAGCCCCCACCCTCCTCTCTCTCTATCTCTAAATTAGTTAGGTTAATTTAGTTAGGAAAAGAATTTAGTTAGGTTAATTTAGTTAGGTTAATTAGTTATGTTAATTAGTTAGGTTAATTTGACAGAGATGCCCCTGCCTCCCTCGCCGTAGGAAAAAAATTATATATGCTTAACTAGGGAGTAGGGTTAGGGTTGTAGTGTTTAATTACAAATGTTAGGAAAGTAAGGTTTAACTAGATGTTAACTAGGGTGGTAGGATTTAGTTTAGAGAAAAAATCAATATAAAAATATAAATTTCTATTAGTGTTGCAAATCTAGTAGGTTCTTAATTTTTAGTGAATTTTTATGAGGACAAAAATGTAGGACATAATTTGAGTTCTAGGCTCATAATTTGAGTTCTAGGGTTCATACACTAGGAGATGCAAATTTGAAGTGGTCATGATATATGAAAAATCCTCAATTGTGTTTGCTCATTGTCATAATCGACATTGAAGTGGTTCGATTGTGCCCAAGTGGCCTTTTGTTGTTTCCAGGGAATGAAACCGAGTGGCCTATGTATTGCCAGAATGTTGATTCATTTCCGTTCCGGCAAAATTCGGGTTCTTGATTTGTCCACTTTTTAGCAAAGGTCATGCGGAAATTTTCCGTGAATTTCGGCATGACTTGTGCTACAAACTAGGACATATCGAGTGCCTGGGATTTGCCGCCCGGGAAGGAGTCAACGTTCCTGCAAAACAATAGGCCTTTTTTATGTCATTATTCATTTTCTTAGGTCTAAAATTAATTGACTAGATTTAATCGTAGGAAACATGGCTAGAAACAATGAAGGACAGGGTTCTGGTGAATGCGACGACGTCTACCGGGCGGCAGACATTTTTTTAGCCTTGCCGACATCGAGACCGGCACTAAGACTCAGACCGGCATCGAGACTGAGACTGAGACCGGCGCTGAGACTCAGACCGGCATCGAGACCGGCGCTGAGACTGAGACCGGCATTGAGACCGGGGATTCAAGAGAGGAACATTGGGAGCCACCACCTCGGAAGCCGTGGTTACGGCGGAAAGAGGTCCAAATGGGCCAACGAGGACGCAGAAGCCGCAAGTCTGGGTATCCCATACCCCTTGGCGGATTTCACCGTCCCGTAGGAGCTTGACGTCCTCAGGGCTCAGCACCGTTGGGACCCAGTGAAGAAGGTTTACGAGACAAAACCGGTCATTACGGAGTTCATGAGACTGCTGGTAATTTTAGTTTCTGATCAATTCGACTGCACACGTTAGTCATATTTGTAAACGATCCTTGTGCCTTTTGCAGAGAGAGCAGCACCGGATTGCGGCTGAAAGTGACTCGCCGTCTGAGGCATTAGCGATGCCCAAGTGGGACACTCCATTCAACCGGGCGTTGAACATATTGAAATGACAACCGGTGGATACTCGACTGTCGTATGGACGCGTGCACGGTGTCGGAGACGGCGCCACGTGGAAGAAGTACTACCGTGAGACCACAGAGGAGAGAAAGGAAAGACGGAGGTTAACTGAAGAAAACATCGACAAGAAGGTTGAGATTGCGGTCGAGAAGAAATCATCTCAGACAGTCGCAGAAGTGGTAGCTTCCACAAAACAGGTGGTTGCAGATTTGTCTACTTCCTTGGTGACGGGCATTTTCACTTGGACAAGGCAACATCCAGAAAAAAATGCAGAGGACTTTCCCCTTGCTGACTTCTTAGGGAGCAGCTCAACTAGCGTTGCACCAGCACCTGCTCCCGCATCGGCTCCCGCACCTGCTCCCGCACCGGACGTGCTCGGTGGTGCTTCGTCTTTGGCTGAGCTCGACGCCCTCACGGTATCTGTCACACTGGCCCCCTTCAATACAAATGTATAATCTCCCGTTTTCGTTGCCTTTCGGATGTCTCATGTCACAGACTTTTCTTTGCAGGCCGACGAAACCCCGTGCACCATATTGTACACCATCGGCGACCAGAAGGTGGACGTCGGGAAGGCGACGATAATGAAGCCGAAGGAACCATTGTTCCACAGCCGGCCGATCCCCCCGAACGTCTTCATGCTTTCTGTGGCCAGTGTCAAACCGGGCCACGAGAATTTGCCTCTTCCAATAGTAGCGGGGGATGACAACGAGACACCGCGGCGGCTTGGTGATTGTTGCAATGGGTGGGTCCTGTTGTGGCCAAAGAGTCTGCTTCGTCTGGAGGCGGCCGAGAGCACACCCACGAGCACGCAGCCTCAGCAAGGTATGCACATCAACACCCCACCTACCCAATTAGCGTCGGGTGTCTGGTTGGGTGATAGCGGACGGGGTAAGGAGGAGGCTCCATTAGTCGCTGATGACGTCGCCATGGATTGGGATGAGGACGACGATGGCGCTGAACAGTATGTCTATACTGGCGCCTCCTTAGGGTTTGAGCATCATGAGTCGGTGCCTGAATTGCCGTCTCAACGTATTATGGACGACCTTCCGGTAGTAATGAAGTCTAGGAAGAGAGCGAGGAAAGGCAAAAAAGCTGATTCTATGATCCAGCCGCCTCAGCAGCCTCGGCTTCAGGACCGTATAGATATCCTCGATGCGGATAAATGGCATATCCCCAGTCAACCAATCCTACCTGCAATAGCGCTACGGGCCAGATTCAGCGATATAAGGAGACTTCATGACGATGTGCTGCGGGTAGAGAAAGGCCTCATCGCCTTGAAAGATCCAGGATACCCACTCTACGTGGTTAACATTCCGCGGCAAATGTCGTACATCGACAGCTTCCCCGCAGATAAGTTCTTCCTCCGATGTGATTACATATTCGACATGTTTCACTTGAAGAAGCCGGATTTTATGTTTGTCCTCCTTTATGCCTTGCACATGAATTACATCATCGGGGTTGAGCATATATCTAATATCTGTGTCGCTGACCCGTACTACATGCACGAGGGCTTCTTGGGAGTCTGCGCAAAGCACCGTGAATACACAAGGGATTACATCGTCAATTTCATGCTCGCCAATAAGGACAAGGAGGCGATTCTAGTGCCTTATCATCCCGTGTAAGTCATCCGCGCTGCTATCCTTCCTTCGATTTCAATCATTCATTTGCACGGTGGAAGCTAATTAATTTGAGGTGTACTTATTTTGCGCAGCGGCGGGCGTGCCGTCCTCATCATCCTCTACCCCCTGATTCTCCCACGCTCTTTACTTGGACTCGTCGAAGAACATTCACAAAAAGGATTACACCCACATCAAGGATATTCTCGACAGTGCTATGTTTTACTACCAAGCAAGGGGTGGAGAGGTCGGGGACAAGAAGACAAGGGGCGGCAGGGCCGCCTTCGGCCATAAGACCGACTTCTGCTGCATCTAGCAACCGAAGGATTCTCTTAATGATGGATTCTATGTCCTACAACACATGCTGGAGTACAGACGGGATCACCAGAACCTTCGCATGTCACCTAGATCCGGCGATGCCCATATTCTGCAATGGGCAAAGGACATAGGAGATATCGAGGATCATCGACTTCGAGCTGAGTTCTATAACATCCAGCACGAACTTGCCCAAATCATCATGAAGGAGGTCGTCGGAAAAATAGGGATGTTCTACGGAGAAGGATAAATGTCGCGGGAAGACATCCGAACATGGATAGCCTCTCAGCATCTCGACATGAAGCCTTTCACTAAGCTCAAGGACTATCTCACTGACTTGGATGGATGGAACGACATGTTGGAGTGATTGTCGATATATGACAATGTGTCCGTTTAGTCCATACTTTCTGTATGAAAAAACTTTGAGTTATGCACGGTGAAACTTTATTTGTGATGTAATTAAACCGTCCTCCTCCTCGACTAGCGAAAATCACTCTAGTTAGGGCATTTTGGGGTACGATGAACTTTGTTATTTATGCTTATGATATGTTGTTTCCATTTTTGCCAACTCTGTCTCTTTCTGTTGCTCAATTATATATGTTGCATATCATCGACTCATGTGACGATGCAGGTGCATAGATCATAGATGGCAAAGAAGTGCTACACCAGGAGTATATATACGACAAGTGGCCGGAGTGTTAGGCCCAGGTGTACCGGTTTCCGGTTTCCAGGTGACAGGCAGTAGTTAGTTTAGGTTCACGCTAATGCGAGAGAGGGATACGAACTCATGTACTCAAAGTGATAGCTCTTCTCGCGTATATCATTGTTTAGATGGATGACGATGTATTTGCAAGTAATTGAGACTTGTATCGCTATTTTCGAGATGATGACAAGAGACCACTTTGTGTTGGATGATGATTATGATGATGACATGATTTGATGAGACTAATTGTATGTATATGCTATGATTATATTTGTATGTGTATGATATGCTAAAGATTATTGTATACAGCCTATTCAAATACAAAACAAATACAAAACTAATATGCAGGAAAAAAACTAATAAAACTAGTAGTAGCGAGGGGGGGAAATTTAGCAGTAGCATCGCCTTACCAATAGCGCTTCCCAGTAAACAGCACTGTAGATAATATCAGCAGCGCCCTTTTCTAAAGAGCGCTACCACTATTCATGTATAGCAGTAGCGTGGGAAAACAGGCGCTACTGCTATACGTTAGCTGTAGCGCCTTATTAGTAGCGACGGTCCCCGCACTACTAATAGGCCCAAAACCCGCGCTGCTGCTAGGCTTTTCCCTAGTAGTGCCCACTTAGTACAAGTGAAGGCTAGCAAAATATTGAGAAGCATCCAACCAAGAAATGAAAAATCTCATCAGCGAGCATTAAGCATAACTAACACCGAATAATGCACCACAAGTAGGATGTAATTTCATTGCATAACTATTAAACTTCGTGCTTGCAAAGGGAATCACAAACCTTAACATCAATATTCTTACTAAACCATAATTACTCATCAACATGATTCACATATTACATCATCATACCGCAAAACTATTACAAAGAATCAAGTTTATTTTGTCCAATAATCTTCATGAAAGTTTTTATTATAATCCTCTTGAATATCTATCATGTTGGGACTAATTTCATATGTTGCTTCTGATAGCTCAAACAAATCTAAGTGAAGAACATGAGCATAAATAAATTTCTTCTCTCAAAATAATTTAAGTGAAGCATGAGATAATTTCTTAAATTTGTTTACTAACTCTCAAATAAATCTAAGTGAAGCATTAGAGCATTTCTTCAAAAATACTAAAGCACACCATGCTCAAAAAAGATATAAGTGAAGCATTAGAGCAATTCCATAACTCAAAAAGATTTAAGTGAAGCATAAAGAGCAATTCTAAAAAATCATAGTATTATTTTGACTCTCTCAAATAGGTGTGTCCAACAAGGATAGATGACACAAAATAAAAATAAAAACAAGAAAATACTCATAACATACAAGACGCTCCAAGAAAAACTCAAGATATGTGGCGAATAAAAATATAGCTCCAAGTAAAATACCGATGGTCGTTAGAAGAAAGAGGGGATTCCACTCGGGGGCATCCCCAAGCTTAGTTGCTTTCTTCTCTTTTAGATAATAGCTTGGGATTCCATGGGGCACCCCCAAGCTTAGGCTCTTCTTACTCCTTATTCCTTCATCCATCATGCTCTCACCCAAAACTTGAAAACTTCAATCACACAAAACTCAACAAAACCTTCGTGAGATCCGTTAGTATAACAAAGCAAATCACTACTCTAAGTACTATTGCAAACCCATTCATATTTTATTCTTGCATTATATCTATTGTATTCCAACTTTGTTATGGCTCATACCCCCCGATAGAGTCCATAGATTCATCAAAATAAGCACACAACACAAAGAAAACAGAATCTGTCAAAAACAAAACAGTTTGTAGCAATCTGCAAACTTCGTATACTTCTGTAACTCCAAAAATTCTGAAACCTGAGGACAACATGGGAAATTTGTATATCAATCATGTGTACAAAAATCAGGATTTTAGCGCGTTTCTGTGAAAAAATAAAATTGTTTTACTGGGCGCAAAAGTTTTTGTTTTTCAACAAGATCAAATCAACTATCACCCAACATGATCCCAAAGGCTTTGCTTGGCATAAACACTAATTAAAACACAGAAAACACAATCAAAACATAGGCATAATTGTTTAATCACTCAAGAACAAAAATAAAAAGACAAAAATAAATTTTATTCATTGGGTTGCCTCCCAACAAGCGCTATCGTTTTATGCCCCTAGCTAGGCATAATGCAAAGATTCAAGTATTGTCATCTATATTTCTAGGTCGATAGGATGCCCTCATGGTTGATTCATATGGTTACTTAATTCTTGTTCTAGGGAAGTGTTCCATACCCTTCCTTAGTGGAAACTAAAATTTAACATTGACTTCTTTCATATTAATCACGACACCAATAGTACGCAAAAACGGTCTACCAAGTATAATAGGACAAGATGGATTGCGATCAATATCAAGAACAATAAATCTATGGGCACATAATTCCTATTTGCCGGAATAAGAACATAATTAATTCTTCGCATAGGCTTTTTAATTATAGAATCTGCCAAGTGCAAATTTAAAGAACACTCTTCCATATTGGTAAGACCAAGCACATCACATAAAGATTTCGGGATTGTAGAAACACTAGCACCCAAGTCACATAAAGCAAAACACTAATAATTTTTAATCTTGACTTTGACAGTAGGTTCCCACTCATCATGTAATTTTCTAGGGATTGAAATCTCTAATTCCAACTTTTCTTCCAAAGCTTTCATCATAGCATCAATGATATATTTAGTAAAAGCTTTATTTTGTTCGTAAGCATGGAGTGAATTAATCATGGATTGCAACAAAGAAATACAATCAATCAAAGAGAAATTATCATAATTGAAGTCTTTGTAATCCAAAAGAGTGGGCACATCACTAGTTAAATTTTTGACCTCTCCAAACCCACTTTTACCAATGTTTCTATCAAGATTTTCACCCTCCAAATTATCGAGACGCCTTCTAACTAAAGTTGACTATTCTTCAATCCCTTTACCATTAATTTCAATTTTACTAAACAAATAACCAATAGAAGAAATACCAATAATTTTAGGATCTTCATCATTCTTATGAAATTAATCGCTAGAAAACACTTTTTCTAAAAATTCTCTTTTAGCTCTAAGCATAGCGGTTATTTTCTTACTTTCATCCATAGAAACATATAAAGCTTTAATTGATTCTTCAACCTTAGGCACAAAAAATTTCATCTTGAGATTTTCTACATCATGAGAAATTCTATCAATGCTTCTAGGCATATCATCAATCTTATTCGACTTTTCCTCTATTGTATTGTTGAATTTTTTTTGAGCATTGATAAATTATTTAATATTATTCTCAAGATCAGAGGTGTTCCTATTATTATTATAAGAAGGATTACCATAGGTATTACCATAATTATTAAAGGAATTTCAGGGAAAAGGTCTAGGATTAAAATTACCTCTATAAGCATTGTTATTAAAATTGTTTCGCGAAACAAAATTCACATCTATGGCATCACTAGTTTTCTCAATCAAAGTAGACAAAGGAACATCATTAAGATCAACAAGAGCACTTTTATTAGAAACCAACTTCATAAGAGCATCAACTTTTTCACTCAAAGAATTCAGTTCTTCAACTGAATTAGCTTTTTTACTAGCAGGAGCTCTTGCGGTATGCCATTGTGAATAATTTGCCATAATATTATCAAACAATTTAGTAGATTCACCAAAAGTAACTTACATAAAAGTACCACCCGCGGTGGAATCTAAAAGATTTCTAGAAACAAAATTCAATCCCGCATAAAAAAATTGTATGATCATCCAAAGATTTAAACCGTGAGTAGGACAATTTCTTAGAATCAATTTCATTATTTCCCAAGAGTGTGCAACATGTTCATGCTCAAGTTGCTTAAAATTCATGATCTGAGTTTTAAGGGAAATAATTTTTGCGGGCGGAAAATACTTAGTAATATAAGCATCTTTGCACTTATCCCAAGAATCGATACTATTGTGAGGCAAAGAAGAAAACCAAATTTTTGCATGGTCAACTTCACAATATCATTGTCCACATCTTTTTTATTTTCCATATCGCATAATTCTATGAATGTGTTAAGATGGGACACAACATCCTCATTAGGAGTACCGGGAAATAGATCTTTCATAACAAGATTCAACAAAGCGGCATTAATATCACAAGACTCTGCACTAGTGGCGGCAGGAGCAATCGAAGTGCTTATAAAATCACTATTATTGGTATTGGAAAATCACACAACTTCGTATTCTCTTGAGACATCGCAACTATGCAAATAAGAATGCGCACAAAAAGAGATCTGAAAAGAAAATGATAAACGAAAAAGAGGGAGAATAAAACGACAAATTTTTGTGAAATGGGGGAGAGGAAAACGAGAGACAAATGGCAAATAATGTAAATTGCAAGGAGATGATATTCGTGATCAGGAACCTGATAGATGTTGATGATGTGTCCCCGGCAACGGCGCCAGAAATTCCTTTAGATGCGGCTTGAACTATGTCGGTATTTCCCCAAAGAGGAAGGGATGATGCAGCACAGCTACAGTAGGTATTTCCCTTACTGATGAGACCAAGGTTATCGAACCAGTAGGAGAACCACGCAATATTATGTAAACTGTACCTACACACAAAGAACAAATACTTGCAACCCGACGTGTAAGAGGGGTTGTCAATCCCTCCCGGGTAAAAAGATAGATAAAATTACGTAGATTGGATAAATAGATCTCGTGGGAACGTGAGATAAAATAAATAATATAAAATTGTAGCAAGGTATTTTTGGGTTTTTGGATTAATAGATCTGAAAATAAAAGCAAATGAAAATAGATCTCGAGGGCAAATATGATAAAGAATAGACCCTCGGGCCGTAGATTTCACTAGTGGCATCTCTCGAGAAAAATAGCATACAACGGGTAAAAAAATTATTGTTGGGCAATTGATAGAACTTCAAATAATTATGATGATATCTAGGCAGTGATCATTATATAGGCATCACGTCCAAGATTAGTAGAACCACTCCTGCCTGCATCTACTACTATTACTCCACACATCGACTGCTATCCAGCATGCATCTAGTGTATTAAGTTCATGAAAAAACAGAGTAGTGCAATAAGAATGATGACATGATGTAGACAAGATCTATTCATGTAGGAATAGACCCCATCTTTATATCCTTAATAGCAACGACACATATGTGTCATGTCCCCTTCTGTCATTGGGATTGAGCGCCGTAAGATCGAACCCATCACAAAGCACCTCTTCCCATGGCAAGAAAAATCGATCTAGTAGGCCTAACTAAACCAAAGGTTCAATGAAGAAATACGAGGCTATAAGAAATCATGCATATAAGATCAAAACTCAAATAAATTTCATGGATAAAATAGATCCGATCATAAACTCAAAGTTCATCGGATCCCAACAAACACAATGCAAAAAGAGTTACATCAAATAGATCTGGATACTAACTACGCACCCGTAGGTCTACAATGAACTACTCACGCATCATCGGAGAGGCACCAATGAGGATGATGAACCCCTCCATGATTGTGTCTAGATTGGATATGTGGTTTCTGGAACTTGCGGTGGCTGGAATTGTGTTTCATCGAATCTCCTATGGTTTTTGGACTTTCGGTGTATTTATAGAGCAAAGAGGCGGTGCGGGATGCGGCCGAGGTGGGCACAACACACCAGGGCATGCCTGGGCCCCCTGGCACGCCAAGGTGGGTTTTGCTCCCCTCGGAGCCCCCTCTGGTACTTCCTTGGTCCAACTTGTGTCTTCTGGTCTAGAAAAAATCTCCAAAAAGTTTCGCTATGTTTGGACTCCATTTGGTATTGATTTTATGCGAAGTAAAAAACAAGCAAAAAACAGCAAATCCAGGAGGCAATATGTCAACAGGTTAGTCCCAAAAAATGATATAAAGTTGCTATAAAATGATTTTAAAACATCCAAGAATGATAATATAACAGCATGGAACAATAAAAACTTATAGATACATTGGAGACGTATCAACATTCTTCCTGCATTTGTAAAAATATATACTTTCGGTGTCATCTAAACAGTGCGTGCATGCGTGGTATCCCTTGTTTGTCTGTCCTGAAAGGTTACTGAGAGTAGATCAATCATTGATGGTTACATACAGCAAAGCATGTAGGTCAAAGTCCTCCTGTTTGTGCTCATCCCACACACATACACCTTTTCCATTCCACAGCTGTAAAAGTTCTTCAACTAATGGCCTTAGGTAGACATCAATGTCATTGCCGGGTTGCTTAGGGCCTTGGATGAGCACTGGTATCTTAATGAACTTCCGCTTCATGCATAACCATTGAGGAAGGTTATAGATATATAGAGTCACGGGCCGGGTGCTATGATGGTTGCTCTGCTCCCTGAAAGGATTAATGACATCTGTGCTTAAACCAAACCATACATTCCTTGCGTCACCTGCAAAGTCCCCCCACCTTCTCTCGATTTTTCTCCACTGCGACCCGTCGGTGGGTGCTCTCAACTTCCCGTCTTTCTTACGGTCCTCTTTGTCCCATCACATCAACTTGGCATGCTCTTTGTTTTTGAACAGACGTTTCAACCTTGGTATTATAGGAGCATACCACATCACATTGGCAGGAACCCTCTTTCTGGGGCGCTCGCCCTCAACATCACTAGGGTCATCTCGTTTGATCTTATACCGCAATGCATCGCATACCGGGCATGTGTTCAAATCCTCGTACTCACCACGGTAGAGGATGCAGTCATTAGGGCATGCATGTATCTTCTGCACCTCCAATCCTAGAGGGCATAGAACCTTCTTTGCTTCGTATGTACTGTCGGGCAATTCGTTATCCTTTGGAAGCTTCTTGTTCATTATTTTCAGTAGCTTCCCAAATCCGTTGTCAGATACACCATGGTCAGCCTCCCATTGCAGCAATTCCAATGTGGTACCGAGCTTTGTGTTGTCATCTTCGCAATTTGGGTACAACCCTTTTTGTGATCCTCTAACATGCGATCGAACTTCAAGTTCTCCATTTCACTTTGGCATTTTCTCTTCGTATCAACAATCACCCGATGAAGATCATCATCGGGCACATTGTCTGGTGCCTCTTGATCTTCAGCTTCCCCCATTGCAGTATCCCCGTATTCAGGGGGATAGTTGTCATCATCCTCTTATTCTTCATTGTCTTCCATCATAGCCCCTCTTTCTCCGTGCTTGGTACAAACATTATAGTGTGGGATGAAACCCTTCTCAAGCAGGTGGACGTGAATGGTTTTCGAGAATGGTTTTCGAGGAAGAGTGATCCTTCATATTCTCACAGACAGTACATAGACAATACATAAAACCATTTTGCTTGTTTGCCTAAGCCACTTCGAGAAATTTATGCAGGCCCTCAATATACTCGGAGGTGCGTCAGTCACCGTACATCCATTACCGGTTCATCTGCGTCCATTATATAATTAAGTGTATTGAAAACAATTACAGAACATCATGAATAGAGAAGTGACAAAATTAATACAAGTTCATCATCATATTAAAGCCAAAGTACATAAGTGATCAAATTTTATTACTAAAAAAATAAATACATCAAGTTCATACATAGTTCTCATAGAACAACATATAGCTCTCTAGAGCATCTAACTAAAACATACATTGAAACAATGAAAAACATTTAAATGCAACAACAAATGCGATCATAATCACAACTAAGATAACAATTGATCCAGTGGCATAATGATGCCAAGCCTCATTATGAATGGCATATTTTCTAATCTTTCTAATCTTTAAGCGCATTGCATCCATCTTCATCTTGTGATCATCAACGACATCTGCTACATGCAACTCCAATTCCATCTTCTCCTCCTCAATTCTTTTCAATTTTTTCTTCAAGTAATTGTTTTTTCTTTTTCAGCTAAATTTAACCTCTCGACAAGTGGGTCGGTTGGAATTTCCAGTTCACATACCTCCTAGATAAGAACATCTATGTCACATTGGTCGGCATAGTTGTCATAAACACTAAATGAAACAAATAATAATAAAAGATAACAAACCACAGCCGAATCATAGATAGGACGAGGGCCGACGGGGACAGATACCAAAACCATGGCACTATATAATAACAAACAATAATAAAAGTAAGAAAATTATACAAGTATTTTTCTAAATCATGCAAGTAAGAATTTTTTTCTTTTAAAAAGAAGATAAGAATAAGAGGCTCACCACGGTGGTGCCGGCGACGAGACCGGCGTGGGTGATCGAGGGCGGTGAGGACGGGTTGAGACGGGACGTACTATAATGATCGTGTGCCCTCGGTCCACCCGTCATCGACCTTCCAGCTGGGTCGCCCGGGTGTGAGCCATGCGGTTAGATTGAATTGCTCGCCTCATCCCTGAGAGCCTTCTGCCGTAACCTACCCAGCAACGGACGACTGGGAGGCTTTCTTCGCCCGGCTATAGAGATCATGCGACCTGGTTCCACATGTCATGGACACACACTGACTATAGCGATCACGCGCCCTCGGGCAACCCGTCATCGAGCTTCCAGCTAGGTCGCCCAGTTGCAAGTCGTCCGCGTAGATCAGATGGCCCGAAGCCGCCCCGCGAGGCTCCCGCTGCAAGCTAACTAGCAATGGACGGACAAGAGCCACTCCTTGCCCTCGAAAAGCCCAGGGAGGCGCGCACTCCAGCATTCTTCATAGGAATAATGGGTTAACTGATTCAAAAGGATTGACCGGAATCTTTGTGATTTAAAAACTTGATAATGATCATTTTTGGACCATCCTCCATTTATAGTTCATAATGTTTTTGCAAGCTCATCGCAGTTTTTTATGTTTAATGTATACAATGGAATAATGCTTCAATTCTCCATCATTATTTACGGGAATATTATGGAAAATGTTGTTTTCTTCCTCTTTAACTTGACGAAGTAGTAAGAAAATATTATTTATAGCCATATTAGTTGTTATATTTTATTTTATTTTAGATATAAATAAACATGTATTGTCTACGAATTGTTCTCTTTCTTTTTGACAAGTACTATTGTATGTTATGGATTCTTGATGTGGCAAACAAACTGTATACCTTTAGTGGTGCTGCTTAAATGAGTACAATGTGATTAAGCCTTTTAAAATTGTACTCTATTGGACAATGTTATTTGTTCATCTTTTAGGAAGTGTTTACCATTATTGCTCATACTAATAAAATTATGAAATCTTGATCCTAAAAAAGGCATAACTAAATTCTTTTCTACAATTGTGATATTTTATTGAACACAAAAATTGTATTGTTTACTAGCCATAATGAGAACATCCAGGAAATCATAAAAAAAGTTAACCATTTCAAATTTGAGCAAAATAATTAAAGATGGTGCCCTCGCATATGCAAGGAACACTTTGCAAGTGTCATCTAAAAGAAAACTTGGTAATAATCTATTACCTTTGAGAAAAATTCATTTTTTTGTCTTCCTAAATTCTATATTCCTAAAAAGTTAATTCCCACTAAAAGCAAAATATTCTTAAAAAGTTAATCCCCACTCCAAGCAATTCTCTCAACATGCAGCCCTCCACCTCACAAAGTGTTCAATGTCAGCATTCACTATTTGTTAGCCATGCATCACATCGACTACCTTTAAGTCTTACAACATGCACTCACTACCTCACCAAGACATGCATGTTTGCCACATCACAATTAGTCATCTGCTTATCGAAGTCATGCATCTTAGAAAAACTCATGTCATTAGCATGCCATCTTATTGATGTGGTACGGAATACTAACTCAAACTGACAGTATATATTGATCGTTATGGTGTGGATTTTTTTTTTTTGCATGGCGTTATGGTGTGGATTAAAGAGTGAAAATATGAATTGAAGAATGCAATGCGTGCATACAAGTATTGGCTGGTGCGTCATCTATCTGTAAATACTAAGGGCATCGAGGTGTCTTGGAGCTGCAAGCCATCCAACGATGTACCCATCGATGTGCGGACGCGTCCGCTTGTCTGAAGTCTCGCCAATTGGACGTTAAGCATGGGAAGGCTGGCGGGCTTACGAACCGCCGCCACGTACCCGTTCGACACCTCGGTCCCATCAAAATATTCTCTCAAGCATGCGCCATCTCCGACGCAACTGCACCTCCACTCTCCATGCTGCATTCATGCCGGCCTAGAGGGACGCGACCGGTCACTAGAGCCAGAATTGAATGGGAGTGCTGGCCGAGTGCGTCGCCCCTGTCACATCCCTATCTCCGTGCCTGTTCAATGCCGGAGAGACGTGACCGGATGGGGCGACGAGACGACAATCTACCGCATTGAAGCCGGCTGCTCATCTATCTGTGTGTCGACATTAAGCAGACGTGATAGCCGAGAAACCCACTCTGGTACCCGCACTGAAACAACTTGATGTTTGTTTTGGTCGACGCCCTTTATTTATACGTGGCCGCGCACAACATGATCCGCACCATACCACGTCCATTTTCGTTCCTCCTCTGTGCACCACCTTTGCCATGGCAAGCTCTAAAGCGAAGTGGGAGACCCTCTCGACGGAGAAGAAGCACGAGTTGGCCAGCCTTGAGGCCGACTAGTGGCACCGTCATGCGTGACGAATAGAGGCCGACTTGCCGGAGGTGAGAGACCACCACGTGATGACGAGCCGGCGCCCCCGCCCGTATAGGTCCATCGCGAAACCACAATTCAACATCGTCATGACGGAGGAGCAGCCGACACCATGAGTTTTGATGTTTTGGCTGGCGCCAGAGGAGCAAGGCTACAACCTCTCGAACCTCCGACATCACCAGCTGGCTGAGGGCCAAAATCTACGGCGACTTCGCAAGCGAGGAGGCCACGACGACCATGGCCTCGGAGGACCCGAACTTCGTCGAACATCAGGGAGCGCTCTACGAAACCACGTGCAGCGATCGTGCTGGCTGCACCGCGGTCACGGTGGAGGCGGACACGGCGGCTTAGGCGATCGCGAACTGGAATGGTTACATCGGCAGCTCCGCGTCACCCCAGGTTCCCATCAGGCCACAACGACCACGAGTCCGGCCCGTCCACATCCATCTAGGACCTCACATCGACCGGTGACATCCAAGCAACGGAATTCGACAAGGAAGAGTAGGACATGGGAGACAAAGGCGTCTGTATCCCATGTGGGGATGCATGTGTCCCGTTTCTTACTCTTCATCACCGGTGAGCCATAGCTTCACTTCGCAGAGCTCAGGCCCGACAAAGATGCCGGACATGGGGAAGACGGCACATGGAACAAGGACGTCTCCACGGCTGGCGAAGATTTAGACTAGATTAACATTTTATGTTAAAAAATGCCATGTACACTTTTTAAAATGAAATATGCAAAAAATGTCATGAATTTAGTCCGGTTTAAATGATCATCCGGTTTGTTCAAATACCGTTTAAAATGTATCCGGACGTTTGATGGATAGGGTTGAATGGCCGGCTTCTGTATCACTATCCATGGGCAGATACTATGTCTGTTTTAGGAGATATCCTTGAAGATACCCTAGTGCATTTTTTCTTGAAAAACTCTAGAATGCTATAAGACTTTTTGGAGATACGTTTACGGAAATGATAAAAATAAAAATACCGAATATTAATCTGACAATCTGACTTGAGATGTTTTTATCAGAAAAAATAATTTAATTTATTTTGAAAATTACTTAAACCGTTAAATTCTTAACTTAGCAATGACGCTGAACCACGTTGGAAAGAAATGCATTGGAAGACAGACAACGTTCGTTTATGAAAAGACAAACTTCACACAATATATGTATAAGCAGCAGAAAAGTGTGGTTTCCATCAGCTAAGCACACGTAATCTAGGGCATCAGATGATAAGCTAGACTGACGTGTAACGTGCCAGTATTCGGCGCCTTTTAAGTACGAGAGTGCGTGCTCGGCCGAGTAGACGCATGCAGTCGCGCGAGAACAGAAACGGCAAAGCGATGAAAGCAGTAAAATCAGCAATGCAAGATGTACTAGTGTACTTGATCCCTTTACGTACACGCCATGACATATATCTTTTGTCGTGTTAATCAGCGTTCCGTTCCAAGCGAGGACGCGCGAGAAAGCAGTCGCCTGGCCAGCAACGTGTATACGAGTATAAGCTAGGAGAAATACAACCAAAACAAAAGTGAAAACTAACAATGCAAGCTATAAGGCGTGGTTCTTTACGTGCAAGCCATCATATATATTTTTTTATCAGTGTACATAACCACTCTCCGTTCCTGGTTAGGCGGCGTGGTTCCAGTGAAGCTGAAACGTACGTACGCGACGCACGGCATGATGCCGGCAGGGTGAGCTGCGCAAGACCCGCTATTAAACCCCATCGTCTTGCACACATCCGGCATCCACCTCAAAGGGCATCCACCTCCGTTCGACTGTGGTAGAGGCCATGGCAGCCGCAGCGGCGGGTGAGAACATCAAGTTAACTGGAGTGAGAAAGAAGGGGGAGGGCAAGTTCGCCGCAACGATCAAGCACCCCGTGACGAAGACGTTGTTGTGGCTGGGGACGTACTCCTCCCCCGAGGTCGCCGCGTGCGCCTACGACCTCGCGGCTAGGGAGCTAAAGCGCACAAAGGCAAAGCTCAACTTCCCCTACCCTCCGCCGGCCAGACTGGTTAAGGAGGTGATCGCTGCACCGAGGCACCGCAGCCATGGTCACGATACACCGCTCTTTGAGGTCGTTACGTTGCCACCGGATCCCACAACACCGCCTCCACCGCCGCCCAAGCTGGTAGTTTACTTTCCCTTCCCCTTTGAAGCGCCCGCCGGCTACACCACACCGGTGCCTGCATACCCGTTCCTGCACATGTCGCTTCCGGCACGAGCACGTCTCGGCCTGCAGCTGGCGGACGTACCTGCTCCACAGCCACAGCAACCGATCCGACGGATGCAGATCGTGGCGCAGGCGGAAAGCTGCTTAAGCTCCTCAAGGGAACCCCTAAGGGCTCCGTCTCGCCACCTGGTTTCAAGAAACCCAAGTTCTTCGTCGTTCCCGTCACTCCTAGTGCTCCAACAGAAGGGACTGATGACAATTTCACCAAACCGTGGTATTTCTCTGATTCTCCTCCTGTTTAGCCTCGGCCGTGCGCAATATGCACCGAGATCCCATAGTCGTATGCCATCATAATCCAGAGACAATCTGAATCTATCTATCATATAAGTTACATATCTATTTTCATTGTTGTTCTCATGTGTCGCTGCCATGTAATGGGTTTACTGTGGTGTTGTTTATCATCATGTTGTTTCCTTTTACCAATCATGTAATCTGTTTACTCTTGTCTTGTGTTTTGTTTTGGTGTGGGTGCACTCTTGTCTTATGTTACCATAATGTATTTTGAATACAAATCATATAATCAATTTACTCCATTAGTTAATCAATATGTTGTTTGGTCTTTGGTGTGGTGTTTGAGATAATTGATTTGAGGTGAAGAGAGAAAATATTTCTCAAACACCGATGTTGTTACAATTTTTAATGCAAAGTGAAGAAGTATGAAATATGCAAATTCCAAATTCCAAATTCAGGAAACCGTACTCAAGGATCGAACGACCGTGAAAATCATAAAAGTCCATACTCTCATGTCATCCAAGGGCGAGGTTGTTGTAGTATATCATGAACAAAGTTTGTTGTAACCTTTATAACTAAACTATAAATGGCCACTAATATTCAAATCCCCGACGGCTTCACTTGTTGATGTCACCAAGGCGGCATGAACATTGATCTTTATCCAGATTTCTTGGGGGATCATGGCCCTGATTTCGGTACATCGACCAGTCTTAACAGTATTAGATGTATCCAAATGTCTAGAAAATTACAACAACTCATGTGTGGTGATATCTAAAGTAGTGGAAGGTCTTCAGTATATTAATTTTATTCAATAAGAATAATCTTTAAAAATGTGCAGTAGCAATCATTGTACGACCATATTTGAAGTACAAAGTTATTAGTTGTCTTACATGAGATATTTTTATAATAATATTTGTGGCATTCTGTTGTAGTACTTATCTCTTGGATTTGCAGTATAGCATATCCTTATTTTCTTCCATGTACATGATCTTGTTGCTCATGAAATTACTAGTGATTTTAGGTATTTTCCGATTGTGTTATTCCTGGGATTAGGATTGCAAACGTAGTTGATCTAGTACGACCCATATCTAGATGTATTACACTTGCCTTGTGTAAGGTTAGTCTAAGATAAGTTTAGAGGACAACCGATGATGTTCTTGAAAGGTTCAGGCCCACTGGGTATGGAGAATCAATAAGATGATTTTTCTCTTATTCTGTATAGTTCTTTTTTCCAGTTGAACCTCTGGTTCAATCCACTTCTGTATATTTTTTTGAAAATCAATAAAAATACGCAGCAGAGTCCTTATGTTTCCCTCAAAAAAAAAGCAAAAGATGATTGAATTTCGCACCAGGTTACCAGATAACATAGCTACTAGGTCAAAATCGTTGCTAACCTTCCCCCAAAAAAAGCTTTGCTAACTTTACACTCAATAATAAAATTGCATCTTTCTTGTATCTCATGCTTTCTTTGTCATAAATCACATATGCCACTTTTGGCCTCTTTTGGGAATAGATTTGGTTGTTGCCACCCAAACCAATTGCGTAGAACCCTAAAAGTCAATTGCAGAAAGCTTCACACGTGTGCATATCGTTTAGATAGAAACCCTAGAACTGAAAACTCATTGTTATGTGAAAAGCTTAGCAGACATTAAAAACGTGTGCATTGGTGAGCATTCTATCCACATCTGGTTTGTCGCTTGTTCTTTATATCAGTACCAGCCTTGCATCTAACTAATTTATGACACGTGTAATTTTTGAATGGTTCTGTTTTTATTCACACAAACACACACACACACACATGCGCGCGCGTCTACGGATTTATATTTTGATGGTTAAATACATTGTATTATACTATTGCCATCAAATGTTCGTACTGAAGCATAGTCTACTCTATTTTGGTTCTTCAAATTTAGCTGGATAACGTATTAATAACTTAAGTATTTATTGCATGGAGAAATCAAATTACTCAAATACTGAGGTGTTACAATTTGTAACGTAAACGAAGACGGATGAAATATTGCAAATTAAATTTCAGGAAAGACAAAAAAGTCCTAACTTATCTACCATATTGCACAGACTCGCAAGCAACTAAGTAAATGTTTTTTGGGGGAAACAGCAGGACTCTGCTGCGTATTATTAGTATTATTTTTTGTAAAAACAACAACTAAGTAAATGTCTCTTAATTTTGTCCTACACCACTAAGCGGGAAGTTGCATTGTACACAACTTTAGCATAATTGATCCACCAACTCGATAATAGTATACACTACTACAAAATGAGCTAGCATTGGTGGTTGACAAGTACTCCCTCCGTCTCAAAATAAGTGTCTTGGGCTTAGTACAAATTTATACTAGAGAAAGTACAAAGTTGAGACACTTATTTTGAGACGGAGGAAGTATATGTTTGCCACCGAAACATTTAGCCCATGACTAACACGGTAAGAATTTACTAGTGAAGGATGGCATTTTTCGCCCGCCATTGCAGATCCAATACCTGTTGTCAGCCCTCTTTTGTACCCACCAATGTTGGCTGGCCGAAATAGCGGTGGCATGTACCTATCGGTGCCCGCCAATAACGTGACCCCACCTAAAAATAAGATGTTTTGATATTTATAGGATTTAGTGGCCCCCCTTGGCTCCTCTCATTCCTTCCCGAAGCTTGATGGGTCCTTTGTTGCCGAAAAAAATCATGTTAAATTGGCACTGTTTTTTGAGATTCCAAGATATTGATAAAACATGCAGAAAACGGGAACTAATAGGTTAGTCCATAAAATTAATAGAAACTGCTATAAAATATGTATATATATATATATATATATATATATATATGATAATATAATAGCACAAAATAATAATAAAATCTTGATACGTTGAAGCTGGTCCAACCCAACCGTCCAAGCAGCAGGCATAAGCAACACATTAGCTGGTGCAAACAGCGCATCGCACGCCCCAAATGTAGCGACCAAACTAGCCCGGTGGAGGTGAAGACGACGAAATGTGCATGCAGTTATCCTCTTGCGTTTGGGCGCGACACATGCCACCGCACATCATGGCCCCGACAGAGGCTGTGGTCCACCCATCATGGACCATCGAGTCAGGACACCTAGACAGACGTGGAGGGCTTGGGCGTCACACGAGCTGGAACATGCGAGCACCCTGCACGTCTCAGCTGTAGCGACTAAACCATCAACAAAGGGCGAAGAGGCCGACAAGAGGGTCCGGCAAGACCATCCCACGTGGTATTGGGAAACGTTGCATGCAATTTCAAAAAAAATCCTACGCTTACGCAAGATCTATCTAGAAGATGCATAGCAACAAAAGGGTGAGAATGTGTTCACGTATCCTCGTAGACCGAAAGCGAAAGCGTTTGACAACGCGGATGATGTAGTCGAACTTTTTCTCGTTCCGACCGATCAAACACCGAACGTACAACACCTCCGAGTTCTGCACACGTTCACTCGATGACGTCCCTTGAACTCTTGATCCAGCAAAGTGTCGAGGGGAGTTTTGTCAGCACGACGGCGTGCTGACAGTGATGGTGAAGTGATCCGTGCAGGGTTGCGCCTAAGCTCTACGACAATATGACCGAAGGCGTAAACTGTAGAGGGGGACGCCGCACACGGCTAGGAATTAATGTTGTGTGTTCTAGCGGTGCCCCCCCCCCCACATATGTATAGGTGGGAGAGGGAGAGGGGCTGCAAGGGGCGCCCAAGTAGGAGTCTCCAAGTCGTCCTCCCCCCTTGCATATCCATCGGAGGGGGAAGGAAAGAGAGGGGGGAGGGGAACGAAAGGGGAGGACGAATCCTCCACTTTCTTTCTCCTCCTATTCGGCCTATAGGGGGCACCCCAGCCCTTTTCGGGGCTCGTATGTCCCTCTCTTGGCCCATTAGGCCCATATAGCTTGCCGGGGGTTGCCCGGAACCTCTTTCGTTGACCCGATATGTACCCGGTACTCCCGGAACACTTCCGGTGTCCAAATATTATCGTCCTATATATGAATATTTACCTCTCGACCATTTCGAGACTCCTCATCATGTCCGTGATCTCATCTGGCACTCGAAACAACATTCGGTCACGAAATCACATAACTCATATAATACAAAATCATCATTGAACGTTAGGCGTGCGGACTCTACGGGTTCGACAACTATGTAGACATGACCGAGACACCTCTCCGGTCAATAACCAATAGTGGATCCTGGATGCTCATATTGGTTCCCACATATTCTACAAAGATCTTTATCGGCCGTACCGTAATGACAACATACGTTATTCCCTTTGTCATCGATATGTTACTTGCCCGAGATTCGATCGTCGGTATCTTCATACCTAGTTCAATCTCGTTACCGACAAGTCTCTTTACTCTTTCCGTAATGCATCATCCCGCAACTAACTCATTAGTCACATTGCTTGCAAGGCTTATCATGATGTGCATTACCGAGAGGGCCCAGAGATACCTCTCTGATACTCGGAGTGACAAATCCTAATCTTGATCTATGCCAACCCAACAAACACCTTCGGAGATACCTGTAGAACATCTTTATAATCACCCAGTTATGTTTTTTTGATAGCACACAAGGTATTCATCCGGTATCCGGGAGTTGCATAATCTCATAGTCGAAGGAATATGTATTTGACATGAAGAAAGCAAAAGCAATAAAACTTAACGATCATTATGCTAAGCTAACGGATGGATCTTCTCCATCACATCATTCTCCTAGTGGTGTGATCCCGTTCATCAAATGACAACACATGTCTATGACTTGGAAACTTAACCATCTTCGATTAACGAGCTAGTCTAGTAGAAGATTACTAGGGACACTTTGTTTTGTCTATGTATCCACACATGTATCAAGTTTCCGGTTAATACAATTCTAGCATGAATAATAAACATTTATCATGGTATAAGGAAATATAAATAACAACTTTATTATTGCCTTTAGGGCATATTTCCTTCAGTCTCCCACTTGCACTAGAGTCAATAATCTAGATTACATTGTAATGATACTAACACCCATGGATTCTTGGTGCTGATCATGTTTTGCTCGTGGAAGAGGCTTAGTCAACATGTCTGTCACATTCAGATACGTATGTATTTTCCAAACCTCTATGTCTCCCTCCTTGACTTGATCACAGATGGAGTTGAAGCATCTCTTGATGTGTTTGGTTCTTTTGTGAAATCTGGACTCCTTCGCCAAGGCAATTGCTCCAGTATTGTCACAAAAGATTTTAATTGGACCCGATGCACTAGGTATTACACCTAGATCGGACATGAACTCCTTCATCCAGACTCCTTCATTCACTACTTCCGAAGCAGCTATTTACTCCACTTCACACGTAGATCCCGCCACGATGCTTTGCTTGGTACTGTACCAACTGACAGCTCCACCATTCAATATAAATATGTATCTGGTTTGTGACATAGAGTCATCTGGATCAGTGTCAAAGCTAGCATCAACGTAACCATTTACGATGAGCTCTTTGTCACCTCCAAAAACGAGAAACATATCCTTAGTCCTTTTCAGCTACTTTAGTATGTTCTTGACCGTTGTCCAGTGATCCACTCTTGGATTACTTTGGTACCTCCCTGCTAGACTTATAGCATGGCACACATCAGGTCTGGTACACAGCATAGCATACACGATAGATCCTATGGCTGAGGCATAGGGAATGACTTTCATTTTCTCTCTATCTTTTGAAGTGGTCGGGCATTGAGTCTGAATCAACTTCACACCTTGTAACATAAGCAAGAACCCTTTCTTTGACTGATCCATTTTGAACTTCTTCAAAAATTTATCAAGGTATGTGCTTTGTGAAAGTCTAATTAAGCGTCTTGATCTATCTCTATTGATCTTGATGCCTAATATATAAGCAGCTTCACCGAGGTCTTTCATTGAAAAACTCTTATTCAAGTATCCTTTAATGCTATCCAGAAATTCTATATCATTTCCAATCAACAATATGTCATCCACATATAATATTAGAAATGCTACAGAGCTCCCACTCACTTTCTTGTAAATACAGTCTTCTACGAAAGTCTGTATAAAACCATATGCTTTGATCACACTATCAAAGCGTATATTCCAACTCCGAGATGCTTGCACCAGTCCATAAATGGATCGCTAGAGCTTGCACACTTTGTTAACACCTTCTGGATCGACAAAACCTTCTGGTTGCATCATATACAACTCTTCCTTGAGAAATCCATTAAGGAATGCAGTTTTGACGTCCATTTGCCAGATTTAATAATCATAAAATGTGGCAATTGCTAACATGATTCAGAGAGACTTAAGCATCGTACGGGTGTGAAAGTCTCATTGTAGTCAACTCCTTGAACTTGTCAAAAACCTTTCGCAACAAGTCGAGCTTTATAGACAGTGACATTACCATCAACGTCAGTCTTCTTCTTGAAGATCCATTTATTCTCTATGGCTTGCTGACCATCGGGCAAGTCAACCAAAGTCCATACTTTGTTCTCATACATGGATCCTATCTCAGATTTCATGGCCTCAATCCATTTTGCGGAATCTGGGCTCATCATCGCTTCCTCGTAGTTTGTAGGTCCATCATGGTCTATTAGCATGACTTCCAGAATAGGATTACCATACCACTCAGGTGCGGAACATGCTCTGGTTGACCTACGAGGTTCGGTAGTAACTTGATCTGAAGTTTCATGATCATTATCATTAGCTTCCTCTCTAGTTGGTGTAGGCATCACCGAAACTGATTTCTGTGATGAGCTACTTTCCAATTCGAGAGAAGGTACAATTACCTCATCAAGTTCTACTTTCCTCTCACTCACTTATTTCGAGAGAAACTCCTTCTCTAGAAAGGATCCATTCTTAGCAATTAAAATCTTGCCTTCAGATCTGTGATAGAAGGTGTACCCAATAGTTTCTTTTGGGTATCTGATGAAGACACACTTCTACCATTTGGGTTTGAGCTTATCAGGCTGAAGCTTTTTCACATAAGCATCGCAACCCCAAACTTTAAGAAACGAGAGCTTAGGTCTCTTGCCAAACCACAGTTCATACGTTGTCATCTCAACCGATCTAGATGGGACCTATTTAAAGTGAATGCAGCTATCTCTAATGCATAACCCCAAAATGATAGTGGTAAATTGGTAAGAGACATCATACATTGCACCATATCTAATAAAGTACGGTTACGACGTTCGGACACACCATTACGCTGTGGTGTTCCAGGTAGCATGAGTTGTGATACTATTCCACATTGTTTTAAATGAAGGCCAAACTCGTAACTCAAATATTCGCCTCCACGATAAGATCGTAGAAACTTTATTTTCTTGTTACGATGATTCTCCACTTCACTCTGAAATTCTTTGAACTTTTCAAATATTTTAGACTTGTGTTTCATTAAGTAGATATACCCATATCTGCTCAAATCATCTGTGAAGGTCAAAAAATAACGATACCCGCCGCGAGCCTGAACACTCATCGGATCACATACATCGGTATGTATTATTTCCAATAAGTCAGTGGCTCGCTCCATTGTTCCGGAGAACGGAGTTTTTGTCATGTTGCCCATGAGGCATGGTTCGCAAGCATCAAATGATTCATAATGAAGTGATTCCAAAAGTCCATCCACATGGAGTCCCTTCATGCGCTTTACACCAATATGACCTAAACGGCAGTGCCACAAATATGTTGCACTATCATTATCAACTTTGCATCTTTCAACATCAATATTATGAATATGTGTATCACCACAATTGAGATTCAACAAAAATAGACCACTCTTGAAGGGTGCATAACCATAAAAGATATTACTCATATAAATAGAACAACCATTATTCTCTGATTTAAATGAATAACCGTCTCACATCAAACAAGATCCAGATATAATGTTCATGCTCAACGCTGGCACTAAATAACAATTATTCAGGTCTAAAACTAATCCCGAAGGTAGATGTAGAGGTAGCATGCCGACGGCGATCACATCGACCTTGGAACCATTCCCGACGCGCACGTCACCTCGTCCTTAGCCAATCTTCGTTTAATCTGTAGTCCCTGTTTCGAGTTGCAAATATGAGCAACAGAACCAGTATCAAATACCAAGGCGGCACTACGAGCATTTGTAAGGTACACATCAATAACATGTATATCAAATATACCTTTGTTCACTTTGCCATCCTTCTTATCCGCCAAATACTTGGAGCAGTTCTACTTCCAATGACGAGTCCCTTTGCAGTAGAAGCACTCAGTTTCAGGCTTGGTTCCAGACTTGGGCTTCTTCCTGGGAGTGACAACTTGCTTGCCATTCTTCTTGAAGTTCCCCTTCTTTCCATTGCCTTTTTTTCTTGAAACTCGTGGTCTTGTTAACCATCAACACTTGATTCTCTTTCTTGATTTCTACCTCCGCAGCTTTGAGCATAGTGAAGAGCCCGGGAATTCTCTTATCCATCCCTTGCATATTATAGTTCATCACGAAACCTTTGTAGCTTGGTGGCAGTGATTGAAGAACTCTGTCAATAACACTATCATCCAGAAGATTAACTCCCAGCTGAGTCAAGTGCTTATGATACCCAGACATTCTGAGTATGTGTTCACTGGCAGAACTATTCTCCTCCATCTTGCACCTATAGAACTTGTTGGAGACTTCATATCTCTCAACTCGAGCATTTGTTTGAACTATTAACTTCAATTCCTAGAACATCTCATATGGTCCATGACGTTCAAAACATCTTTGAAGTCTCGATTCTAAGCCGTAGAGCATGGCACACTGAACTATAGAGTAGTCATCAGACCGAGTCTACCAGACGTTCAAAGCGTCTACATTAGTAGGAGGGGGCTTGTCACCTAGCGGTGCATCAAGGACATAATTCTTTTGTGCAGCAATGAGGATAATCCTCAAGTTACGGACCCAGTCTGTATAGTTGCTACCATCATCTTTCAACTTAGCTTTCTCTAGGAACGCATTAAAATTCAAGGGTACGGTAGCACGGGCCATTGATCTACAACATAGATATGCAAAAACTATCAGGACTAAGTTCATGATAAATTAAGTTCAAGTAATCATATTACTTAAGAACTCCCACTTAAGTCATCTAAATGATACACGATCCAAATCAACTAAACCATGTCCGATCATCATGTGAGATGGAGTGGTCATCAACGGTGAACATCTCTATGTTGATCATATCTACTATATGATTCATGTTCGACCTTTTGGTCTCCAGTGTTCTGAGGCCATGTCTGTACATGCTAGGCTCGTCAAGTTTAACCCGAGAATTCCGCATGTGCAAAACTTTCTTGCACCCGTTGTATATGAATGTAGAGCTTATCACACCCGATCATCACGTGGTGTCTCGGCATGGTGAACTGTTGCAATGGTGCATACTCAGGGAGAACACTTATACCTTGAAATTTTAGTGAGGGATCATCTTATAATGCTACCGCTGTACTAAGCAAAATAAGATGCATAAAAGATAAACATCACATGCAATCAAAATATGTGGCATAATATGGCCATCATCATCTTGCACCTTTGATCTCCATCTCCAAAGCACCGTCATGATCTCCATCATCATCGGCTTGACACCTTGATCTCCTTTGTAGGGTCCTGGTCGTCTCGCCAACTATTGCTTCTACAACTATCGCTAACGCATAGTGATAAAGTAAAGCAATTACATAGCATTTGAATTTCATACAATAAAGCGACAACCATAAGGCTCCTGCCAGTTGCCGATAACTTTTACAAAACATGATCATCTCATACAATAACGTATATCACATCATGTGTTGACCATATCACATCACAATATGCCCTGCAAAAACAAGTTAGACGTCCTCTACTGTGTTGTTGCAAGTTTTATGTGGCTGCTATGGGATTCTAGTAAGAACCGTTCTTACCTACGCATCAAAACCACAATGGTGATTTATCAAGTTTTTTTGTTTTAACCTTCAACAAGGACCGCCCGCAGTCAAATCCGATTCAACTAAAGTTGGAGAAACAGACATCCGCCAGCCACCTTTATGCAAAACTAGTTGCATCTCTGTTGGTGGAACCGGTCTCATGAATGTGGTCATGTAAGGTTGGTCCGTGCCGCTTCATCCAACAATACCGCCGAATCAAAGTAAGACATTGGTGGCAAGCAGTATGACAATCACCTCCCACAACTCTTTGTGTTCTACTCATGCATATCATCTACGCATAGATCTGGCTCGGATAACACTGTTGGGAAATGTAGCATGCAATTTCAAAAAAAAGATCCTACGCTCACGCAAGATGTATCAAGGAGATGCATAGCAACGAGAGGGGGAGAGTGTGTCCATGTACCCTCATAGACCGAAAGCGAAAGCGTTTGACAACGGGGTTGATGTAGTCGAACTTCTTCTCGTTACGACTGATCAAGCACCGAACGTACGACACCTCCGAGTTCTGCACATGTTCAGCTCCATAACGTCCCTCGAACTCTTGATCCAGCAAAGTGTCGAGGAAGAGTTTCGCCAGAACGACGGCATGGTGATGGTGATGATGAAGTGATCCGCGCAGGGCTTCGCCTAAGCACTACGACAAAATATGACCGGAGGCGTAAACTATGGAGGGGGTGCCGCACACGGCTAGGAATCAATATTGTGTGTTCTAGCGGTGCCCCCCTCCCACTTATATATGGGTGGGAGAGGGAGAGGGGCTGCAAGGAGTGCCCTAAGTAGGAGTAATCCTACTTGGGCGCCTCCTCCAAGTCGGCCTCCCCCCTTCCATATCCATCGGAGGGGGAAGGTAAGAGAGGGGGAGGGGAAGCAAAGGGGGAGGCCGAATCCTCCCCTTTCCTTCTCCCTTCCCTTCCTTTCCTTATCCTACCGGCCTATAGGGCATGCACCAGCCTCTTTTGGGGCTGGTCTTGGCCCATTAGGCCCATCCAGCTTGCCGGGGATTGCCGGGAACCCCTTCCGGTGACCCGATACGTACCCGGTACCCTCGGAACACTTCCGGTGTCCAAATACTATTGTCCTATATATGAATCTTTACCTATCGACCATTTCGAGACTCCTCGTCGTGTCCGTGATCTCATCTGGGACTCCGAACAACACTCGGTCACCAAATCACATAACTCATATAATACAAAATCATCATCAAACATTAAGCGTGCGGATCCTATGGGTTCGAGAACTATGTAGACATGACCGAGACGCGTCTCCGGTCAATAACCAATAGCAGAACTTCGATGCTGAAATTAGTTCCTACATATTCTACAAAGATCTTTATAGGTCGTACCGTAATGACAACATAAATTATTCCCTTTGTCATCAGTATGTTACTTGTCCGAGATTCAATCGTCGGTATCTTCATAGCTAGTTCAATCTCGTTACCGGCAAGTCTATTTACCCATTCCATAATGCACCATCCCGCAACTAACTCATTAGTCACATTGCTTGCAAGGCTTATCATGATGTGCATTACCGAGAGGTCCCAGAGATACCTCTCCGATACTCGGAGTGGCAAATCCTAATCTCGATCTATGGCAGCCCAACAAACACCTTCAGAGATACCTGTAGAGCATCTTTATAATCACCCAGTTACATTGTGACGTTTGATAGCACACAAGGTATTCCTCCAGTATCCGGGGGTTGCATAATTCATAGTCGAAGGAATATGTATTTGACATGAAGAAAGCAATAGCAATAAAACTTAATGATCATTATGCTAAGCTAATGGATGGGTCTTGTCCATCACATCATTCTACTAATGATGTGATCCCGTTCATTAAATGACAACACATGTTTGTGGCTTGGAAACTTAACCATCTTTGGTTAACGAGCTAGTCTAGTAGAGGCTTACTAGGGACACTTTGTTTTGTCTATGTATCCACACATGTATCGAGTTCCCGGTTAATACAATTCTAGCATGAATAATAAACATTTATGATGATATAAGGAAATATAAATAACAACTTTATTATTGCCTCTAGGGCATATTTCCTTCACGTGGGCGCTGGTGCGACATGAGACGCCGCATGACAGTGGCCCCGGGCATGCGCTCGTGCTCCACTTGCCTTGGATCATCTAGGTGGGGCGCCCGTGTCCAAGCCGTTTGCGCCAAAGTCTACTGGATGACGGTCTATGTCCACCCATCATGTAGACGTGTTGACTATAGCGATCACGTGCCCTTGGTCCACCCGTCACAGACATGCGATCACTATAGTGATTGCTACCTCTTTTAGCACTGCGTTGGTTTTCCCCGAATAGGAAGGGATGATGCAGCAAAGTAGCGTAAGTATTTTCCTCAATTTTTGAGAACCAAGGTATGAATCCAGTAGGAGGCTACGCGCGAGTCCCTCGCACCTGCACAAAACAAATAAATCCCCGCAACCAACGCAAATAGGGGTTGTCAATCCCTATAGGGCCACTTACGAGAGTGAGATCTGATAGATATGATAAAATAATATTTTTGGTATTTTTTTATGATAAAGATGCAAAGTAAAATAAAGGAAAAGTAAATGGCAAAGTAAATAACTAAGTAGTAGGAGATTGATATGATAAAGATAGACCCGGGGGCCATAGGTTTCACTAGTGGCTTCTCTCGAGAGCATAAGTATTCTACGGTGGGTGAACAAATTACTGTTGAGCAATTGACAGAATTGAGCATAGTTATGAGAATATCTAGGTATGATCATGTATATAGGCATCATGTCCGAGACAAGTAGACCGACTCCTGCCTGCATCTACTACTATTACTCCACTCATCGACCGCTATCCAGCATGCATCTAGAGTATTAAGTTAAAAACAGAGTAACGTCTTAAGCAAGATGACATGATGTAGAGGGATAGACTCATGCAATATGAAGAAAACCCCATCTTGGTATCCTCGATGGCAACAACACAATACGTGCCTTGCTGCCCTTACTGTCACCGGGAAAGGACACCGCAAGATTCAACCCAAAGCTAAGCACTTCTCCTATTGCAAGAAAGATCAATCTAGTAGGCCAAACCAAACTGATAATTTGAAGAGACTTCCAAAGATAACCAATCATACATAAAAGAATTCAGAGAAGATTCAAATATTATTCATAGATAGACTTGATCATAAACCCACAATTCATCGATCTCAACAAACACACCGCAAAAAGAAGATTACATCAAACAGATCTCCACAAGAGAGGGGGAGAACATTGTATTGAGATCCAAAAAGAGAGAAGAAGCCATCTAGCTACTAACTATGGACCCGTAGGTCTGAGGTAAACTACTCACACTTCATCGGAGGGGCTATGGTGTTGATGAAGAAGCCCTCCGTGATCGATGCCCCCTCCGGCGGAGCTCCGGAACAGGCCCCAAGATGGGATCTCATTGATACAGAAAGTTACAGCGGTGGAATTGGGGTTTTGGCTCCGTTTTTGATCGTTTGGGGGTACGTGAGTATATATAGGTGGAAGAAGTACGTCGGTGGAGCAACAGGGGGCCCACGAGGGTGGAGGGCGCACCTTGGGGGGTAGGCGCGTCCCCCTACCTCGTGGCCTCCCGTTACGTGTCTTGGAGTAGGGTCCAAGTCTCCTGAGTTGTATTCGATGAGAAAATCATGTTCCCGAAGGTTTCATTCCGTTTGGACTCCGTTTGATCTTCCTTTTCTTCGAAACCCTAAAACAGGCAAAAAACAGCAATTCTGGGCTGGGCCTCTGGTTAATAGGTTAGTCCCAAAAATAATATAAAAGTGGATAATAAAGCCCAATAATGTCCAAATCAGTAGATAATATAGCATGGAGCAATCAAAAATTATAGATACATTGAAGACGTATCAGTGATCACGTGCCCTTGGTCCACCCGTCATCGACCTTCCAGCTGGCTCGCCCGGGTGCGAGCTGAGCGGTCAGATTGAACAGCTTGCCTTATCCCTGAGAGCCTTCCTTCGCAATCTACCCAGCAAAGGATGACTGGGAAGCTTTCTTCGCTCAACTGTAGAGATCATGCGCCCTGGTTCCACATGTCATGGACACACGCTGACTATAGCGATCACGCGCCCTCGGGCCACTCGTCATCGAGCTTCCAGCTGGGTCGCCCGGTTCCGAGCTGTCCGGGCAGATCGGATGGCCCGGTGCTGCCACGCGAGGCTCCCGCCGCAAGCCAACTGGCAATGGATGGACACGAGCCTCTCTTCACCCTCGAAAAACCCAGGAAGGTGTGCACTCTAGCATTCCTTATAGGATTAATGGGTTAATTGTTTCGAAAGGATTGACTGGAAAGTTTGTGATTTGAACAATTTATAACGATCATTTTTGGACCATTCTCCATTTATAGTCCATAACATTTTTGCAGGCTCATCGCAGTTTTTTATGTTTGATGTATACAATGGAATAATGCTTCAATTCTCCATCATTATTTACGGGAATATTATGGAAGATGTTCTTTTTCCTCCTCAACTTGACGAAGTAGTAAGAAAATATTATTTAAACCCATATTAGTTGTTATATTTTATTTTATTTTCGATATAAATGAATATGTATTGTCTATGAAGTGTTCTCGTTCTTTTTGAGAAGTACTATTGTATGTTATGGATTCTTGATGTGGCGAACAAACTGTATACCTTTAGTGGTGGTGCTTAATGAGTACAATGTGATTAACCCTTTTGAAATTGTGCTCTATTGGGAAATGTTATTTGTACATCTTTTAGGAAGTGTTTACCATTATGGCTCATACAAATAAAATTATGAAATCTTGATCCTAGAAAGGCATGATATTTTTTAACACAAAAATTGTATTGTTTATTATAGCCATAATGAGAACATCTAGGAAATCATAAAAAAGTTAACAATTTCAAAGCTTGAGCAAAATAATTAAAGATGGTGCCCTCGCATATGCGAGGAACACTTTGTAAGTGTCATCTAAAAGAAAACATGGTAATAATCTATTACCTTTGAGAAAAAATCAATTTTTTGTCTTCCTAAATCCTTTATTCCTAAAAAGTTCATTCCCACTAAAAGCAAAATATTTTTAAAATGTTAATCCCCACTACAAGCAATTCTCTCAACACGCAGCCCTCCACCTCACAAAGTGTTGAATGTCAGCATTCACTATTTTTTAGCCATGCATCACATCCACTACCTTTAAGTCTTACAACATGCACTCACCAACCTCACCAAGACATGCATGTTTGCCACATCACAATTAGTCATGTACTTATCGAAGTCATGCATCTTAGAAAAACTCATGTCATTAGCATGCCATCTTATTGATGTGGTACGGAATATTAACTCAAACTGATAGTATACATTGATCATTATGGTGAGGATTAAAGAGTGAAAATATGAATTGAAGAATGCAATACGTGCATACAAGTATTGGCCGGTGTGTCGTCTATCAGTAAATACTAAGGGCATCGAGGAGTCTTGGCGCTGCAAGCCATCCAACGATGTACACCTATCAATGTGCAGATGCGTCGGCTTGTCCGAAATCCTACGAACTAGACGCAAAGCAAGGGGATGTTGGCAGGCTTACGAACCACCACCACGTACCCGTTCGTCATCCTGGTCCAGTCAAAATATTCTCTCGAGCACGTGCCATCTCGGGCGCAACTGCACCTCCACTCTCCATGCTGCATTCATGCTGGCCTAGAGGAGACGCTACCGGTCACTATAGCCGGCATTCAATGGGAGTGTTGGCCGAGAGCACCACCCCCGTCACGTCCTGGTCTCCCCGCACTAGTGGAAAAATGGTCAAATGTGAAGCACATTAGTGCCGGTTTGAATTTGAGCCGGCACTAATGTGTCCATTAATGTCGGTTCCAACGGCTAAGCAGGCGGACATCATTAGTACCGGTTCGTGGGCAACCTTTAGTACCGGTTCATGCCATGAACCGGTACTAATGAGGTTGTGTCATGCTGTGGTCAGGCTGGGGCCCCCACGAAGACGTTTAGTACCGGTTCATGGCATGAACCGGTACTAGAGTTTCTTAGTAAGCTGATTTTTAGTCCCACCTCGCCAAGAGAGAGGCACTATGAGCGGTTTATAAGCCGTGAGTGCATATACGATGAAGGAGAGGTGCAATGCTCACCTGCACGTTGCTTAGTTTCAAGCCTTTCGGAGTAGCATAGATTGCACGGAGGTATGTGCAGTGCAGTCTACACTATTCCGAAAGGCTTGAAGCTAATTAACCATCATTGCACCTCTTTTTTATTTTTAATAACTTATTTGAACTCCGGAATTCTTTTGCGTTCAGTATGCAGCATTCAAAGCGACGTAATCAATTTCCAACATGTTCTGACACCATTTGTTGTTTTCAGTCATTTACCGATTTGTTTAGAGAGCTAAATGACCGTGAAATTGAAAAATAACTATAAAATGAACTCTGAAAATGTTAAAACTTGGCATGGTATCATCATTTCACCCGCATAGCATGTGCAAAAGAGTAAAGAGGGTCATGGCAAAAACTGGACGCACTTCGTGTAGAAACTGGACAATCTCTTTCGGAGTATCAGGGTTTCGGACGAGAACTCATATGTTACACGGGCATTTCAATATTTTTTAAAATTATTTGAAATCCCAACTTCTTTTGCATTCAGTATGCAGCATTCAAACCGATGTCATCAATTTCCAACAGGTTCTGACATCATTTGTTGTTTTTCAGTCATTTACCGATTTGTTTAGAGAGCTAAATGACCGTGAAATTGAAAATCACTACAAAATGAATCTCTGAAAATGTTGAAATTTGGCATGGTATCATCACTTCACCTGCATAGCATGTGCAAAAGAGTAGAGAGGGTCACCGCAAAAACTAGATAGACTTCGTGTACAAACTGGACAATCTCTTTCGGAGTATCATGGTTTCTGACGAGAACTCATCTGTTACACGGGCACTTCAATGTTTTTAAAACTTATTTGAACTCCGGACTTCTTTTGCGTTCATTATGCAGTATTCAAAGTGACGTCATCAATTTCGAACACGTTCTGACATCATTTGCTAGTTTTCAGTCATTTACCGAATTGTTTAGAGAGCTAAATGACCGTGAAATTAAAAATCACTACAAAATAAACTCTGAAAATGTTGAAACTTGCCATGGTATCATCATTTCACCTGCATAGCATGTGCGAAAGAGTAGAGAGGGTCACAAAGAAACTAAATACATAAAAAACTACGCGGAAATAAATAGAAGAAAATAAATAAAGCAGAAAAGAAAAAACTATATAAAAAATTACTCAAAAATAAATAGAAAAAATGAATAATGCAGAAAAGAAAAAAACTATATAAAAATTACTCAAAAATAAATAGAAGAAAAATAAATAATGCAGAAAAGAAAAAACTATATAAAAAATTTGTTGGGGCGCGCCCACTGGGCTTGCCAGACCTAGAGTGTGCAAATGCAGGCCCAGAAGGGTCAGCAGGCTCATAGGGCAGCGCGCCATAGTTAGGCCCAGAAGCTTGCTATATAGAGAAGTTCGAAGGAGCAGCCGCGGCTGGGTTTATAAACCAGTGCAGCTGCCCTTCGCTCGGCGAGGTGGGACTAAACATTGTGCACCGCCGGTGGCAGCGCACAACCATTAGTACCGGTTGGTGGCTCCAACCGGTACTAATGAGTGGGCGTGTAGTACCGGTTCGTGGCATGAACCGGTACTTAAGGGGCCGTTTCCCGCCCCTTGGCCTGGCGAAAATTGGCTTTTAGTCCCTGTTGGTGGCTCCAACTGGTACTAAAGGTCCTTCTTATATATATGGCACTTACAAAAAATTCAGTTCCATCGACCACCACTTCTTCTCCAACTTCTTCGCGCGACATCGTCGCCGTCGCCGCATCGTTGCCCATCGCGCGCCGCCCTCGCAGGCCCCGCCGCGCGCCGTCGCCCCCGTCGCCCGTCGTCGCCGTCAACGCCGTCGCCCCCGCCACCCGTCGCCGCAGTCACCGCCGTCGCCCCCGCCGCCCGTCGTCGTCTCGATCGCACCGTCGCCCCCGGCCCGCCGCTCGTCGTCGCGCCATCCCCGTCGCATCGCCGTCTCGCGCCGCCGCCCGTACGCCGCCGCCCCTCGCTCGTACACACACACACACACATTGGTTTTACTTATTTCTTGTTTTCTGTTGTTTATATTAATATTAGATAATTTACGTAGATAAGAATGTTAGAATGTTAATATTAGATGAATTATATGGAAAAGATGTTAAATATTAATGTCAATTTTAGATGAATTAGCTAGATATTAATTAGGTATATATATGAGATTTGAACTAGTTGAATTAATATAACTAGTTTATTTTTATTATGAAAATTAATAGAACAAGTTTATTTTTAGTAAAAAAAATTAGGTATATGAGATTATTTGAACTAGTTGAATTAATATAACTAGTTTATTTTTAGTAAATGCTTAGTTGAACTAGTTGAATTAGTAGAACTAGTTTATTTTTAGTAAGAACATTTAGGTATATGAGATTCGATGTTCTAATGAAAATATTACTATATATAGCTACTTTATATATTTTAGTAAAAAAATTAATAGAACTAGTTTATTTTTAGTAAATTCTAAGTTGAATTTGTTGAATTAATAGAACTACCTACTTTATTATATAGAGATTTGATCATCTAATTAACATTTTACCTTATTTTTAGTAAGAAAATTAATAGAATTAGTTTAGTTGAATTAGTTGAATTAATTAGTTGAACTAGTTAGTTGAATTAGTTGAGCTACTTTATTTAGGTATATTTTTCGTAAGTGCTTAATTGAATTAGTTGAATTAATAGAACTAATAAGTGTTTAATGTTTCACCTATGAACATAGAAATGTCGTCCGACGACGAACACGATTTCATTATGTGCGAATACTGCGAAGACCAGCGTGGTTTGTGCGGCAGAAATTTTCTAGTAGATGATAGGCGCTTTAGCATCAAGTTGGATGAGAACTTTGAAGTGGATACAGTAAGTCAGAACGACAAGTCTTTTTTCGTAATTAAGCATGACTTATGCTTCATTTGCTTCAACTTTTAATTTTAATTTTTCATTTTCTACTAGCGTATCCTGTGCCATGCAAGACTTTTTGTCTTGGATAAGATAGGTTTCAGTCCTAACAAAACTATGGAAGTAAAAAAAGTTTACTTGAAGACCGAGCATGGTTATACCTTCAACGTCAAATTATACAATGCAGACACACACACCTATTTTGAATGCAAAACTTGGCAAGCACTATGCAAGGCTTATGCATTTGAGCCTGATATGGTTATCACCTTTGATATTCGTCCGAAAGATGATATTGAAGGTAATATCGACATCTGAGTCGATGTGCAGACGCCTCCAGTTCTACCAGTATGTGAGTTTCTCAACCATATTTATGTCTTCGATATTGTTTATTCAAAAATAGTTGACAAGTAATTTATATTGACGTCTTATTTCCGATCAAGCAAACATGTCCAGCGCTTGGTAGACAGGACTGTCCACTGTCCTGGGGCTGAACTAAACTGCGAGGAGACAAATCATTATGTTTAATGGCTTGAGGATCTTGATGCTGTCAAGACAAAAAAAATTCCTGCACTTACAAATGTTAGTACTCAAAACGTGCGACCAATAGTGTTCGTACTGAACTATGGTCACATATATTTAGGAAAGATGGTAAGATTTCTATTATTTCTCCTAAGTGAATCTTTTGCATACATTATTTTTTTTAAGCTAAACTGTATTGCTAAGTATGTTACTATACGATGTTCTTCAACAGGGACTCCCGATGAATGTTGTGCCTGATTGGATCGAGACTAAAGGTACCATGAATGTTGTTGGCTTACGGCCAATATATCCTACAATGCACTTTAGTGCATTCAGGTTTTCTAATAGCGAGGAATGCTTAATAGTAAAAGACTGGAGCAAAATTGTGAACGATCGCAGAGAAGTACTAGGGGGCAGCAATCAGAAGCGCAAACCACGATTAGGAGACAAGTTCATCTGCATGCTTTTGTGGTGTTATGAACGCTTATAATATCATTACCATGTTGAACTCGATGATATATTTGCTGCTGGTACAAGTGAATGTTTCTTCATTAAGCAAGTGTTGGTGGTGATTAGATAGCGGTAATGACTATATGATGATTAATTAGTGGTAATGAGACGACTATTATATGATGATTTTTAGCTAGCTATAAAACTGTTGTTGGTGATGATATATATGATGCAAGAGTTTTTATATTAATATGATGATGATGATGATGATGAGTTATTATATCATTTATGAAAGAAACCGCGGATTAGTTTCAACTAGATGGATTCTAGCTAAGTGATCAAGTATATGCCATATCCATATTACCTCGATCACTTAATTAGGTGATCAAATATATATAATATGGATATGGCATATACTTGATGACTTAGCTAGGATCCACATGCATCCAGTCAAACTAATCTGTGGTACTTTCACCTAATGATTTAACAACTCATTATAATGTAAAACAATCACTAAATTAAATTGAAAACACAAAATTAAAGTAAAAGTAAAAAATAAAACCAAAACACACCCAAACATTTAGTACCGGACTACCGGTTGGTGTTACCAACCGGTACTAATGTCCTACGCGCCCCCGGAGCTGGCTCGTGCCACGTGGTTGCCCTTTAGTGGCGATTCGTGCCGAACCGGTATTAAAGGGGGGGGGCTTTAGTCCCCACACTTTAGTGCCGGTTACCGAACCGGCACTAAAAGGCCTTATGAACCGGTGATGTAGCCCGGTTCTGCAGTAGTGACGCATGTTCAATGCCGGAGAGACGTGGCCGGATGGGGTAACGAGATAACTATCTACCGCATTGAAGTCGGATGCTCACATATTCATGTGTCGACATTAAGCAGGCGTGATAGGCGAAAAACCCACTCTGGTGCCCGCACTGAAACAACTTGATGTTTGGTTTGGTCGATGCCCGTTATTTATACGTGGCTGCGCACAACATGATCCGCACCACACCACGTCCATTTTCGTTCCTCCTCTGTGCACCACCTTTACCACGGCAAGCTTTAGAGGGAAGTGGGAGACTCTCTAGGCTGAGATGAAGCACGAGTTGGCCAGCCTTGCGGCCGACTAGCAGCACTGTCATGCGCGACGAATAGAGGCCGGATTGCCGGAGGTGAGAGACGACGACATGACAACGAGCCGGCACCCCTGTCCACACAGGTCCATCGCGAAACCACACATCAACATCGTCATGACGGAGGAGCAGCCAACACCACCATTGTCGGTGTTTTGGCTGGCACGAGAGGAGCAAGGCTACAACCTCTCCAACCTCCGGCATCACCGGCTGGCTGAGGGCAAAATTTACGGCGACTTCGCAAGCGAGGAGGCCACGGCGGCCATGGCCTCGGAGGACCCAAACTTCGTCGACCAGCAGGGAGCGCTCTAGGAGACCACGTGCGGCGCTCGCGCCGACTGCAACGCAGTCACGGTTTAGGCGGGCACCGCGGCTTAGGCGATCGTGAACGGGAACATCGGCAGCTCCGCATAACCCACAGTACCATCGGGCCACAACGACCACTTGTCTGGCCCGTCCACGTCCATCTTGGACCTCACATCGACCGACGACGCCCAAGCAATGGAATTCGACAAGGAAGAGTAGGACATGGTAGACGAAGGCATCCGTATCCCATGTGGGCATGGCCGTGTCCCATGTCTTACTCTTCGTCCCCGGCGAGCCACAGCTTCACTTCACGGAGCTCAGGCCTGGCAAAGATGCCAGCCATGGGGAAGACGGGACATGGAACAAGGACACCTCCACGGCTGGCGAACATTTAGACTAGATTAACATTTTATGTTAAAAAATGCCATGTACACTTTTTAAAATGAAATATGCAAAAAAGGTCATGAATTTAGTCTGGTTTAAATGATCATCCGTTTTGTTCAAATACCGTTTAAAATGTGCCCCGACGTTTGATGGATAGGGTTGGATGGCCGGCTCCTGTATCACTGTTCACAGACAGATACTATGTCCGTTTTAGGGGATAGCATTGACAATACTCTAATGCCTTTTTTTCTTGGAAAACTCTAGAATGCTATAAGATTTTTCGAAGATACGTTTACGGAAATGATAAAAATAGAAATACCGAATGTTAATCTAACAATCTGACTTGAGATGGCTTGTTATCAGAAAATATAATTTAATTTATTTTAAAATTCCTTGAACCGTTAAATTCCTAACATAGCAATGCTGCTTTACCACGTTGGAAAGAAATGCATTGGAAGAAAAGACAATGTTCATTTAAGAAAAGACAACTTCACACAATATATGTATAAGCACCAGAAAAGTGTGGTTCCCATCAGCTAAGCACACGTAATCTAGGTCTCATCTCATCCCATCTGGGGCATCAGATGATAAGCTAGACTGACGTGTAACATGCCCGTATCCGGCGCCTTTTAGGTAGGAGAGCGCGTGCTCGGCCGAGGAGACGCATGCAGTCGCCCGAGAACAGAAACGGCAAAGCGATGAAAGCAGTAAAATCAGCAGTGCAAGCTGTCCTAGTGTACTTGATTAGTTTACAAAACCACGTGCAGTGCTCTGTCACGGGAACCACTGGAGGCCAAGGCCCAGCATCACCAGCCCGGCCCAAGAGGATCTCCAAGCCCAACCAACAAATGACGGGGGCAGTGTGGAGCAAGTGAGACTACTTAAGGCGAGACAAGCCACTAGCTAGGGTATCGTTGGATCAAAGACTGGCGGCGCCGTTGGGCGATGTATCTTCCTCCTTCCCTGGCTCTCTCATCCCGATCCCCCTCTTCTAGGAACCCTAAACACTTGTATCCTTGATTCGAGCCCGCAAGAGTGAATCCAGTTGCCTAGACTATAGATCCGTGTCATCTGGTAATAAGAGCCTCCAATTCCACCAGAAATTTCTCTTCCTCATCGCGAACTGGCGTCGAAGACGCGCAGTGTCAAGGAGATCATGGCGGGGACGGATGCCCAGAAGCAGTGGGAGGAAGCGGCGGCGGAGTGAAGCGGCATCGTCAAGGCCCTCCTATCGATCCAGCAGACGCTGGATCGGATAGCCCCTGCGGTCGCGAAGATGGAGCCCGCGGTCGCGAAGATGGAGCCGACGCTCGTCGCGCTCGAGCCGATCGTTCAGGATATCGCGACCTGGCAACCCACCGTGGACGCGGCGGTGGGGCGACTCCAAGCAGACCTCGGCGACATCCGGGCGCAGCTGGAGAAGATCGCGGCAGGCACCGCGCTAGCCAATAGGCTGATGCCGAATTCCGTCGCCACTGGCCAACATCGAGCAAGGTGATGACGATCACGGGCACACTGGCCACCGCAGGGCTCTACTTCCACGGGTTTCGGCTAGTGAGGGACCGATCCTCACTACGCCGGTCCCGGCCAATGGTACGTTTCGAACTCCGTTTCCTCCTCCCCCTTCCATGAGTTGGGTAGTAGCAGTAATCAGGGAGGCACGGGAGGCCGTTTTGGCAACAAAGTCATGGAGTGTCCTGAATTTGATGGCGACAATCCCACGGGTCGGCGCCTTCATTGTGAAGCTTTCTTCCGTGTGAGTGGGCTTGAACCGCACGTCTGGGTGGACACTGCTATTGTTCACTTCACAGGGGCGGCTGCCTTGTGGTTAGAGTGGTCTAAAATGCATCTAAAGTGTGCTAACTGGGAGGGGTTTTGCATAGCCGTTCTAGACAAATTTGGGCGCTCTGAGTTTCAGTTCCTCCTGTGCAAGTTTTCGAAACTGAAGCAAACAGGCCCCGTTCTCGAATATGCCGAACAATTCAATTTATCCATGCACAGCTTGTTGGCACATCATAGCTCTTGGGATCTCCTGTTCTTTACTACTCATTTTGTCAAAGGATTACATCATGACATTAAGGTTGATATGATGCTTCATCGACCCCCAGACTTGGAAACTGCCGTCTCTTTGGCTGAATTGCAGGAGGAGGTGGTCGAGCTGGTGCGTGTGGAGCAGGAAAACAATGGGCCTTCTCGACCAGGAGGCGCTCATACTCGAGCGACGCGATTCACCTCGCGACCTCCGCTGGCTATCGCGCTTCTGGTGCCCACGCGGGCGGGGCGCACCTCACCAACGCCATCGCCACTCGAGACACGCCGCGGGCTCGACATCGCCAAGACGCCTGCGGGTTCGTCCACATAGGTGGACGACAAGCTCAAGGCCTTGTGCAACTTCAGAAAAGCACACGGGCTATGCTTCACTTGTGGCGAACGATGGGGGCCAGGACATACTTGCGCCTCCACTGTACAACTGCACGTCGTGGAAGAGCTGGTGGGCATGCTGTCGCCACCAACATCACCGGATCCCTTGCCAAGTGCTCAGGTGGATAGTTCAGAAGAAGATTTGTGCATGCTGTCAGCGGTTGTTGTTACTGGTACAGAGGCACCCAAGGCTTTCCGTCTTCATGGTCGAGTGGGTAACAAGGTGCTACTAATGCTGGTGGACTCGGGCTCTTCTCATAGTTTTGTCAATTCAGAGGTTGTGCAGAACTGGCCAGGGACAACCAATGCAACATCCACTTAAGGTGAAGGTGGCCGATGGGGCAGTTACTCTGTGTGATAAGGAATTGCCGATGTGTGAATATAAGATCCAAGGGAAGCAGTTCCGATCCACGTTCAAGCTATTTCTACTCGGCTGCTACGATATCATATTAGGGATGGATTGGCTCGAGTCTCGAGGGCTGATGACAGTTAACTGGACTGAACAATCGATGGTTTTTACACACAAAGGCAAGCAGGTGCAAGTCCAAGGGATAAATAGCTCGGATATCCTTTGTGAACCTGTTTCATCCACCCAACTGAACCTGTTGCAAGAAAAGACAGCCATCGCGCATGTGTTGTTGGTAGCTGAGGTCAAAGCAGACGTGGAAACAGCCCCGGTGCCACCTGCAGTTCAAGCCTTGCTTGAGGAATTCAGCAGTTTGTTCGCAGAGCCACATGGTTTGCCACCATCGCGGGAGTTTGATCATTCCATTGATCTCATTCCAGGAGCTCAACCGGTGAACATGAGACCATACAGGTACAACCCTGTCCAGAAAGACGAGATTGAGGCACAAGTCCGAGAGATGCTACGCCAAGGAATCATTCAGTGCAGCCGCAGCCCTTTTTCGTCGCATGTTTTACTTGTGCAGAAAAAAGACGAAGAATGGAGATTTTGTGTCGATTACCGCCATTTGAATGCAATCACCATAAAAAATAGATACCCAATTCCGACCATCGAGGAACTTCTGGACGAGCTGCATGGAGCAACAGCATTCACTAATCTCGACTTGAGATCGGGATACCACCAGATTCAGATGCGCCCAGGGGACGAGCCAAAGACAGCCTTCCAAACCCATCACGGGCACTTCGAGTTTAAGGTGATGCCATATGGAGTGATCGGAGGGCCATTTACATTTCAGCAAGGCATGCACATTGTTTTAGGACCTCTGATTCGCCATGGCATGTTAGTCTTCATTGACGACATTCTGGTATTTAACAAAACCCTCCGGGAGCATATCCAGCTCTTGCGTGAGGTATTTCAGCGGCTGGAAAAGTACTCTCTCAAGCTCAAGATCAAGAAATGTGCCTTTGCACAGCCGCAGCTTAGGTACTTGGGACATGTAATCAGCGCGGATGGAGTACACACTGACCCCAAGAACATTGATAAGGTCCAAGCATAGGATCCACCCACCTCGGTGAAGGAGTTGCGGCAGTTTTTGGGACTGGCCGGGTATTACCGCCGATTTATCAAGCATTATGGGGTGATCAGCCGTACGCTCACAGATCTACTGAAGAAGGGCGTGCCATATCAGTGGACAGACACACGTGAGCAAGCGTTTAGGACCCTGAAACGAGCACTAACTTCAGCCCTAGTGCTGGTGTTGTCGGATTTCAAGCAGCCTTTCACAGTGGAGACCGATGCATCGGACGTTGGCATCGGTGCGGTCCTGATGCAGCGCCATCATCCAATCGCGTTTTTGAGCCAAGCGATTGGTCCTCAACACCGGATGTTATCTACCTATGAGAAGGAGTGCCTGGCCATCCTACTGGCGGTGGAACGATGGAGAACATACCTGCTGCAATCGGAGTTCACCATTTGCACTGACCATCGCAGCCTGACTTGTTTGGATGAGCAACGTCTGACCACACCCTGGCAGCACAAGGCATTGTCAAAACTGTTGGGGCTGAAATACAAAATTGAGTATCCCAAAGGGGCAACAAACCTGGCTGCTGACGCATTATCACGCAGACCAGCGGGGTCCAACTGTGCCATCACAGTTTGTGTTCCAGCGTGGTTAACCCAAGTCAAGCAAGGGTATGAGATGGACCCCATTTGTAGTGATATGTTGACCAAAGCAAAACAAGGGATCGCCCTCAAAGGACCTTTCCAAGTGACAGGAGGGCTCATCAGGTACAAAGGACGAGTGTGGCTGGGTCAAAACAAAGAGGCTCAAGACAAAGTTCTCCCTGAGCTGCACTCAGGGCCAATAGGTGGACACTCGGGAGTTCAGGCGACATACAACCGCATTATCAGGCTATTTGCATGGCCCAAACTGAAACAAGCCGTGAAGAGGTTTGTGGGCAATTGTGCAATTTGCAAACAAGCCAAACCAGAGCATGTCAAGTATCCCGGCCTCCTCCAACCGCTGCCCATACCAGAGCGGGCTTAGGAAATGGTGACTGAGGGAGTCCTGGATTAGGGGGTGTCCGGATAGCTGGACTATACCTTCGGCCGAACTCCTGGACTATGAAGATACAAGATTAAAGACTTCGTCCCATATCCGGAAGGGACTTTCCTTGGCGTGGAAGGCAAGCTTGGCGGTACGGATATGTAGATCTCCTACCATTGTAACCGACTCTGTGTAACCCTAGCCCTCTCCGGTGTCTATATAAACCGGGGAGTTTTAGTTCGTAGGGACAGACAATCATACCATAGGCTAGCTTCTAGGGTTTAGCCTCTCTGATCTCGTGGTAGATCTACTCTTGTACTACCCATATCATCAATATTAATCAAGCATGACGTAGGGTTTTACCTCCATCGAGAGGACCCAAACTTGGGTAAAAACATCGTGTCCCCGGTCTCCTGTTACCATCCGCCTAGACGCACAGTTCGGGACCCCCTACCCAAGATCCGCCGGTTTTGACACCGACATTGGTGCTTTCATTGGGAGTTCCTCTATGTCGTCGCCATCAGGAAGGATGCCTCATCCCGTCTTTAAAGATGGCACCATTGCTAAGGGAGCTTTGGCTGTCGGCCAAACTCTCCGGCTAGGTGGTTTCCTTATGACCGCCTGTTCGGCTGCTGCGCCAATGATGACCTCTTGGGTCATCGAAAGCAATCTTCACGTCAGCTCGGAATTCGCCAAGTAGCTAGATCCAATGGAGCTCTCTTCCCTTAACGAGCTCTTGGATCGCATCGCTGCCCTGGGAGTCGCTACGGATTACGACCAGATTGGGCCTAAACCCGATCTGAGAGAGATTAACTCTCCCCAGGTCACCCATCATGTTGTCGTGGTAGAGGGACAGTGCGGCGACCCTTCATCTATCTTAAGGACTAGCTATGTCCGGATTCCCGATCCCTCCAAGCAGTATACCCGCGGAGGGGAGGACATCACTCAAGGCCTGAACTTAAAGTCAGGCAATGGGCTAGATTCATTGGACATCATCCAAGAATCCAAACTTCCGAGTTCGGAAACTCCTTCTCCCCTGGGTCTCAGATCGGGTGAGGTTTCGGATTTGATTCCACCCACCCACCCGTACATAAGCGATCTATCCCAAATTAGGCAAGAGCCCGAAGAAACAATACGTCATTACTGGGCCAGATTCCTCCTGGTTATGAACAAGATAAAGGACTGCCACGAGGAAGACACAATTTCATTCTTCTGCAATAATTGCACGGACAAGGGAATCCTCAACGCCATAAGTCGCCGTGATATTACACGCTTCACTGACTTGGCGTCCATAGTACGAAAGTACTGTGCGATGGAAAGCGCCTGGAAAACCGAAATAAAATTTTGGGACAATCCGGCCCTGAATACAAACCCAGTCCGAAATAAAAGGGTGCATCATCGCCAGACACCCGGGTTCAATACCAAAAAGCAAAAGCCCCCTAGAGGGCACGGAACCGTACTGGAAGGATGGCTTAATGGACCTTGTAAAATTCATAGTGCAGAGGGCGCCACACCAACTCGCAGCCTTAGAGCATGTTGGATACTCCGGCAGGTGGCAAAAATTGGCGAAGATCTTCTAATTCCAGAAGCCACAGAAAGCCACCCCAGAGACACCAGTACGGTATTAACAGTCTTCGAGACTTTCGCATCAAATAATATGCGAAAAAGAACACTCCGCAGCCTTGCCGAAGTCTACCAAGTAGCAACAATAAACCCATGGAGTGACACGGATATTACTTTTAACGCCAGTGATGAACCTAAATTCCGAACAGCCCGAGCACCAGCCGCATTGGTCCTCAGTCCAATAGTGGATGGCTTTCGTCTTACCAAGGTACTCATGGATGGCGGTAGCGGATTGAACCTCATTTATGAGGAAACCCTTCAAAAAATGGAAATAGACTAGAACCGCATTGAGCGAAGCAGCACAACCTTTAGAGGAATAATCCCCAGTCGGGAAGCGCGATGTACAGGAAAAATCACACTAGATGTGGTGTTCGGCATGCCGGATAATTACAGGTCCGAAGAGGTCATGTTCCAAGTGGCCCCGTTCAGTAGCGGATATCACACTCTACTAGGGCGGGAAGCGTTTACAATCTTCCAAGCAATACCCCATTACGGGTACATGAAGCTCAAGATGCCCAGGCCTAATGGAATCATCACTCTCGCTAGTGATCCGTACATAGCACTCCACGCCGAAAACAAGACAGCCGCACTGGCCCTCGAGGCGCTATCCGAAGCCCTAGCGGCTAAGGAACTAACTGCGCTGCGCTCCACGGTAAATAGGGACGATGTGATACTCGACAAAAGATCCAAGTCCACCTCCTTTAAACCGGCGGACGAAATAGTCAAATTCCAGGTCCATCCAACGGACCCCAATAAAACAGCTTCCATTGGGGTATAGTTGAACCCTGATGTAGACGCCACACTGCGAGAGTTCCTACGAGAGAGCTGGGACATTTTCGCCTGGCACCCTTCAGACATGCCAGGAATCCCATGCAGGCTGGCCAAACACAACTTAAATATCCTAAAAGGATTCAAGCCAGTCAAACAGGTTCTTCGGCGTTTTTCCGAACCTAAGAGACAGGCCATGGGAGAGGAACTAGCCAAGCTATTGGAGGCCGGATTCATCAAAGATATAAAACACCCGAACTGGCTAGCAAACCTGGTGATGGTACCAAAGAAGGACAAATCCTGGCGCCTGTGCGTCGATTTTAAAGACCTTAACAAGGCTTGCCCAAAGGATCCCTTCCCCCTCCCCCGCATTGATCAAATTATCGATGCTACCGCAGGACACGATTCGTTGTGTTTCCTCGACGCATACTCCAGCTACCATCAAATAAAGATGGCAGAGTCAGACCAAGCCGCAACGGCATTCATCACACCATACGGCCCATTCTGCTTCAACACAATGCCCTTCGGGCTCAAAAACGCCGGCGCAACATATCAGCACATGATTCAGACATGTCTGGCAAACCATATCGGCAATATAGTGGAGGCATATGTAGATGATGTGGTCATTAAAACAAGACATGTTGAATCTCTAGTAGACGACTTGAAGCTAACATTCGATAACCTCCGAACATACGACATCAAGCTCAATCCAGAAAAATGCGTTTTCGGCGTTCCAGCCGGAAAGCTCTTGGGCTTCATTGTATCCGGTAGAGGAATTGAAGCAAATCCAGCCAAGATCCGAGATCTATCACAATTGGATATCCCGAAGGACCTCAAACAAATACAAAAATTAACCGGATGCGTGGCGGCCCTAAGCCTCTTTATCTCCTGCTTGGGAGAAAAGGCCCTACCCCTTTACCGCCTCCTTCGGCGCACCGAACACTTCGAGTGGACGGATGCAGCCACGGCCGGACTCGACGAAATAAAAGCCATCTTGGCAACAAACCCAGTCTTGGCCACGCCAAACATTGGCGAACCAATGCTATTATACATTGCAGCAACCCATCAGGTCGTAAGCGCAATGCTCGTCGTCGAACGAGAAACGGACGGACATAAATTCCCCCTTCAAAAGCCGGTCTACTATGTGTCCACTGTCCTTACTCCGTGCAAGTCACGGTACCCGCATTATCAAAAGATTGCGTACGCGGTATTTATGGCATCCCGAAAGCTGCGACACTACTTTCAAGAGTGTTCAATAACAGTAGCCTCGGAAGTGCCACTTAACGATATTATAAAAAACCGTGACGCGATGGGCCGGATTGCAAAATGGGCCATTGAGCTCCTCCCATTCGACATAACTTACAAGCCACGGCGAGCTATCAAGTCGCAAGTTTTGGCTGACTTCGTCGCAGAATGGACGGAGGCCGAACTCCCTAAAGAGTACGGCACATATTCAAACTAGGTCATGCACTTCGACAGCTCGAAAATGTTGGTCGGTCTAGGGGCTGGCGTTGTTTTGACATCCCCCACAGGAGACACAGTTCAATACATACTCCAGATAATGTACACAGACTCCAACAATGCAGCCGAATATGAGGCCCTTTTACATGGTCTCCGGATGGCAGTATCCATGGGCATTCAACGCCTAGAGGTGCGCGGGGACTCGAACCTCGCAATATCCCAAATAAATGGAGACTTTGATGCCAAGGATCCAAAAATGGCAGCTTATCGCAACGCCGTCCTAAAAATGTCAGCTCGTTTCGAAGGGCTCGAATTTCACCATATAGCCCGGGAAAATAATCAGGCGGCAGATGTCCTGGCACGCATCGGCGCAAAACGCGATGTAGTCCCCCCCAACATCTTCTTGGAAAGGCTATTCAAGCCATCCATAGTATGGGAAGGGGAACCCGGCAATAACAACCCGGACCCAACCGCACTGCCCGACATCGAACACTCAGACATAATTGGAGGCTCTGCCAATGAAATAACACCTTCAGCCCACATAATAATGGCCGTCATCGGCCCGTGGACAGAACCATTCCTCGCATACCTTACTTGGCAGGAACTCCCAGAGGACCAAAATGAGGCACGCTGCATAGTGCGGCGATCTAAAGCCTATAAAGTCCATGAGGGAGAGCTTTATAAGAAAAGCACTACCGGAGTCCTTCAAAGGTGCATCTCCGAAGAGGAAGGGCGGAACCTCCTGGCTGAAATTCATGCCGGACTCGGCGGTCATCACGCTGCATCTCGGTCCCTTGTAAGCAAGGCCTTCCGTACAGGCTTTTATTGGCCGACGGCCCGGGCAGACGCCCAGGACTTAGTCCAACGATGCGTCGGTTGCCAGCTTTTTGCAAACCAAAGCCATATGCCACCCACCGCCCTCCAAACTATCCCCATCACTTGGCCCTTCGCGGTCTGGAGGCTTGACATGGTTGGACCCCTTAAAGGTGGAACCCACAAGAAAAAAATACTTACTGGTCATGGTGGAGAAGTTCACCAAATGGATAGAAGCCAAGCCTGTTAAGATGGTCGAATCCGGACCGGTGATAGACTTTATATCCGGGGTTGTACACCATTGCGGTGTCCCCCACAGCATCATCACTGATAACGGCACGAACTTTACGGCCGATGAGGTAAAACTCTGGTGCAAAAACATGGGCATCAAGCTCGATTATGCTTCCGTCTATCACCCACAAACTAACGGCCAGGTCGAACGTGCAAATGGTCTTATCATGAGCGGCATCAAACCCAGATTAGTGCGGTCCCTTAAGGAGTCTAATACGCACTGGGTAGAGGAGCTCGACTCTGTACTCTGGGGGCTGTGGACCACACCGAATCGCACCATCGGATACACACCATTCTTCATGGTGTATGGCGCAGAGGCAGTTTTGCCCTGCGACATAATTCATGACTCACCTCGAGTGCACATGTACGAATAAAGAGAAGCCAAGCTCGATCGGCAGGACAGTTTGGATGCCTTGGAGGAAGAGCGTGACGTGGCAAAAGCCCATTCCGCATTCTATCAACAACAGGCTCGAAGATACCAAAGCAGAGAAGTACGGGCCAAAAATTACAACGTTGGCGAATTAGTTCTACGCCTGCTGGACAAGAAAAAGGACAAACTCAAGCCCAAGTGGGAAGGTCCCTTCATAATTAACCAAGTCCTGACTGGTGGAGCGTACCGCCTATGAGATGCATCGGATAACCGACTCGAGCCGAACCCATGGAACGCAGACCGTCTCCGAAGATTCTATGCCTAGCGCCGGACTCTGTGTTCGTCTCCTTCCTCTATCCATTTTTTATATACTTTCTGTCTTACATTTCTCTCCTTCTCCCCTCTCTCTCTCTCTCTTATAGCCTTTAAAGGCTCATAAAGTGACGCGCTATCCGCGCTCATTAAACCTGGGGGCTTCTTTAAACATAAGCTTATTTATACGGGCTTCATGCCCAACACATGTGTCACACTTCCGCATATACCTTTTATTCACCATTATATGCATCGATATGACTTAAGTTTTGGCCAAGCTGGGTTGCCTGGCTCCTGTGCTTACCCCTACGTTCCCGATTGTTCGGCTAGGTGGTAAAGGGAGCACCTCTGCGATTTTTACTGCCGGGTCAGCCGGATGTGTACCTTAGACTGGGTGAAGCCGAAAGCTAGCGTTCTTAAGGGAATATTCGGTCGGCGAACTAAAGATGATCTTTTTTTCACTTATTTATCTATACGCCCCCAAATGTTTTTCCTGCGTCTCTTTTCGCAGAATGGACATGCACTTTAGGGCATGCCTCCCAGGGAAAGGAACCCCTAACGGAACTATTCTCCCTGGAAGATGTTTCTTACTAACCATGTAACATAACATAACTAGTTGGGCACTTGTCTGTTCAAGCACTAATGACCCCTACGCCTGGTCTCCATACATACCCCGGTTCTTATATAACCGCGAGGGTATTCGGACACACTCCGGACCGTCAGGTCCTGAGGTTGAAGCGAAAAGGTCGGCCATGACAAACGATCTACAATCCGGCTAGAAGGCATTACACATGTCAATTAAAATTACATAGTCAATCTGACTGATTGTATTCCTCTTCAATACCATCTAACAGGCTGTCTAGCTCACAGTCCTGTTGGGAATACTTTGCGGCCAATTCTACTTGGCCGTATACTAAGCTCACAGGGATCTCCTTCCCATCGGGCCCACGGGTCCGACCTCGGCCATGTGGTTTGGGTCAGCCTTCGTGTACCGTGTCTTCACCATGGCCCAGGCCTCCCTGGCGCCTTGACGGCAGGCCGACATCTTCCACAATCGGAAGCGCCGCCGCGCTCCCTTCAGCTTCTCTACAAGCTCTCCAAGGCCCTCGGGCATGGAGTGGGAAGGCCATAAGGTTTGGGCAACGCCTCGCATCGCCTGCCGAACTCGCTCGTGCAGTTGCGAGAGCTCGGGAAGAAGGTCACCCGAAGAACCGGGCATCTCCTCTATAGGACGACCCGTTAGCATACCTACAGACATTACTCTATTAGTCGACTTCCTCGCCGAACTCTTTTTTCAAAGTTCGTTTAAGCACTTACTAAATATGTTGCGTCGAAGCCGCTGATTCTCCTTAACGGAGTCCAACAGCTGGGCACGAACATCCTTCAGTTCAATGCCCAGCTTGGTGTTGGCATCTTGGAGATCGTTCTTCTCCCGCCTCACCTTTGTCAGCACACTCTCACCCGCCTTCAGCTGGCGTAGGAGTTGTTGCTTTTCCGGATTTAATACGGCGCCATCTGCAATTTCATTTGTCAGATTTGCACCCACGCCGCACTTCGCAAAATACTTATCTTTCAAAGCGTATATTACCAGAGGGGGTCTCCTTGGGCTCCCCTTCCGCGGCTAGTGCGACCTCAAGTTAGGCTTTGCACTCTTCCAGCTCCTGGGACAGTAGGGTATTCTTTTCTGTAAGAACCTGCATAACAAATGATCCTTAAATCATTTATTCTAACTGTTTCAAGTCTCGGGGGCTATTGGTATATATATAATTATCAAAATTTTCTTACCCGTATGTCTTTTACATATTGCTCTGTGGCTCTGGCTAGACCATTTTGAGCGGCACGGAGGTACGCATCTCCCAAATTGAAGGCATCCAATGCCTCTTGGGAGAAACAAGCGTCGCGAAGAATTGTCCGGCGACGCCTATGGTTCATAGCACTCTCCACCTTGGAATTGGTGGCAGACAGCCTGTCCGCATCCTCTGTCGGAGGAGTGTCCGGTGCGCGCCTTGTGTTTGCCTCTGCTTCCGGACCAGGCTTTGGATCCTGGCTGGTGGAGGCGCGATTGGCAACCTCTCCGGATATAGTCCGGCGAGGTCTCTTCGTCCTGAAGAAAGAATGAGCGTTAATATGCCTTGAAGGAATAACACCTGGGAATAAGATGGCGCGCTATACCTTTGCGCCGGCATCTCAGTCCGGACCGCACTTCTTTTCAGCCCGCGGGGCCTTGCCGCCCCTCGTTGGCTAGTCGCCGCAGGCTCGGCCTCCCGTCTCAAGGACCTCCCCTGCAAAACACGGTTGTCATACAGCAATCGAAAACACGCGAGGATAGATCCCTTTTCAAAGTGCTGGGACTTCGGTCTCAGTTACCTGTGAGGCTGGGAGTAGCCCTGGGTAATCGACCGTAATGGCCACCAAGGCGTTGTCCTTGCTCTGATGAAACACCCCATCAATCAGCTCCACAAATAAGACCGGATCCTCTTGAGAGGCTGGGTCGAGGGACCGTCCCGGATCCTCGGGTTGTGGAGGAGGGCTGTTTATTTCTTTAACAGCCTGGCGCAGTTCCTGCGTTGAAGTCATTAGACTGAATATTTAACGATGGGAATATAAAACAGATGGGCAAGTAAAAGTGTCCACTTACCCAACTTGGGGGATTGTACATAGATAATCCACTCTGTGGGTTGACGCGGAGAAATTCCTCCTCTTCTCCCTTGTACAAAGCAGACAAGATCTTTATTAGAGCACCAGCCGAATCCGGCCCCTTACGGCCGTGGCGGGTGGCGTCGTCCTCCCCGTTGAAGTCCCACATGGGGTGGCCTCTATACTGAAGCGGCTGCACCCCTCACATGATGCATGTGGCCATGACCCCGGTCATGGTTAGTCCGGAATGAGCTAACAATCTTATCCGGCCCATCAGGTAAAGAACGTCCTTGTCACTTTCCCTCTGAGGGCTCCGTGGACGCCAGCTTAGGCACTTCTTTAGGGGAGCACTATCGAACTCAGGGAGGGCAATCCGGACAGGATTCGGCAGCGGGACGCCCTCTATATAAAACCATTCCGAAGGCCAGTCCTCAGATGCCTTCTTTGGGGTTCCGGAGATAGATATCCGGTCCCGGCGATGCGCCATACTTCGACTCTGCCCACTTGATATATTGACCCCTTCTGAGAATGGGACACAAGGCAGAATAGCCTTTTCCACAGCGCGAAATGAGCCTTGCAGCCCAAAAACAGCTCGCAAAGGGCTACGAAGCCCGCGATATGCAATATGGAGGCAGGCGTGAGGTTGTGCGGCTGGAGGCCATAGAACTCCAGGAGCCCCCGGAGAAACGGATGAATTGGAAATCTGAGCCCTCTTATTAAGTAAGGGACAAGGCATACCCGCTCTCCTTTGGAGGGATTGGGGGCGCTCTCCGCTTGCTCTCCTCCATTATAGGTGGCAAGTCCGGCTCGAACCGGGACCATATAGGCCGGGGGGAGAAATCCCTTGGTTTGGAGCATCACTAGCTCGCTGTGCGGGATGGAGCATCTCTCCCGGTCTCCAGGCTGAGGGCTGGAAGGACGAGAGGAGGAGCTGCGGCGGCTGGCCATGATAGAATGGACCTCTGTCGGATACGCTTTGATAAATACTCGCGGAGGGGAGAAGGTGTGGTTTGGATCTACCCTTAAATAGGCAACTCATTCACGCGGCTAGGGGTGTAAATGTAAAAACACCCTAACTTTTCGTATTCGTTTGACACGTGGAAGACGGCCATTATTGGGCGTAGAAGCCAAGGAGCGCTACATTTACAAGAAACCGGACATTATTCAACAGGTACACGGAATTTGGAGGAGAACCCGCCTTGCAATGCCGAAGACAATTTGCGCGCCGGACTCGTCGTCATTGAAGCCTGGTTCGGGGGCTACTGAGGGACTCCTGGATTAGGGGGTGTCCGGATAGCTGGACTATACCTTCGGCCGGACTCCTGGACTATGAAGATACAAGATTGAAGACTTTGTCCCGTGTCCGGAAGGGACTTTCCTTGGCGTGGAAGGCAAGCTTGGCGGTATGGATATGTAGATCTCCTACCATTGTAACCGACTCTATGTAACCCTAGCCCTCTCCGGTGTCTATATAAACCGGAGGGTTTTAGTTCGTAGGGACAGACAATCATACCATAGGCTAGCTTCTAGGGTTTAGCCTCTCTGATCTCGTGGTAGATCTACTCTTGTACTACCCATATCATCAATATTAATCAAGCAGGACGTAGGGTTTTACCTCCATCGAGAGGGCCCGAGCCTGGGTAAAAACATTGTGTCCCCAGTCTCCTGTTACCATCCGCCTAGACGCACAGTTCGGGACCCCCTACCCAAACCAAAGCACGTCAAGTATCCCGGCCTCCTCCAACCGCTGCCCATACCAGAGCAGGCTTGGGAAATGGTGACCTTGGACTTTGTAGAAGGTCTGCCAAGATCAAAGGGCTACAACTCAATCCTGGTGGTCGTGGATAAGCTGACACGGTACGCTCACTTCATTCCACTCCGGCATCCATTCTCCGCACTGCAAGTGGCTAAAGCATACATGGAGAACGTTTTCAAGCTCCACGGACCCCTGGACAAGATGGTTTCAGATCGGGACTGCATCTTCACTAGCAGGGTATGGCAAGAGCTGGCCAAGCTGACACGGACCACACTGAATATATCATCAGCACGGCACCCGCAGACCGACGGGACTACTGAGAGAGTCAACCAATGTATGGAGTTGTACTTGAGATGCTTCGTCCATAATTGTCCGAGCAAATGGGATGACTAGCTGGCGTTGGCGGAGTTCTGGTACAACACTTCATACCACTCTGTGCTCAAGTCCTCTCCCTTCGAGGTAATGTATGGCCACAAACCCCGATTCTTCGGCATCACCAACATCGCGGATGATACAGTGTCTGTTCTGGCGGCGTGGATAAAAGACCGAGAAACAGTGCTGCAGTCCCTGAAGCAACATTTGCACCGCGCTCGCCAAGTGATGAAGGCCAAAGCGGACCAGAAGAGGTCGGATCGAGTGTTCGCAGTTGGGGATTGGGTGTACCTCAAACTGCAACCATACGCGCAATCATCGGTCGCGGCTCGAGCTAACCACAAGCTAGCGTTTCGGTTCTTTGGTCCATTTCAGGTTACTGGGCGCGTCGGCGAGGTCGCATACAGACTGGCGCTGCCAGAGCAGGCCAAGATCCACCCCGTCATCCACGTCTCCCAGCTTCGCGCAGGCGTGCCTCCGGACACACAAATCATGCCGGAGCTGCCTGTTCTCGACGAGGATCTTCTACCCTTCCAAGTACCAGCAGCCATCATTCAATGCCGCGACATCAACGCGGAGTACGGCTGGTACCGCAAGTGCTAGTCCACTGGTCCGGATTTCCAGCATCGCTGGCTACCTGGGAAGATGAAGTACCTCTCCATGCCAAATTTCCTCGAGCTTTGGCTTGGGGACAAGCCAAGCTGCAAGGGGGAGGGAATGTCACGGGAACCACTGGAGGCCAAGGCCCAGCATCACCAGCCCGGCCCAAGAGGATCTCCAAGCCCAACCGACAAGTGACGGGGCCAGTGTGGAGAAAGTGAGACTACTTAAGACGAGACAAGCCACTGGCTAGGGTATCGTTGGATCACAGACTGGCGGCGCCGTTGGGCAATGTATCTTCCTCCTTCCCTGGCTCTCTCATCCCGATCCCCCTCTTCTAGGAACCCTAAACACTTGTATCCTTGATTCGAGCCCGCAAGAGTGAATCCAGTTGCCTAGACTATAGATCCGTGTCATCTGGTAATCAGAGCCTCCAATTCCACCAGAAATTTCTCTTCCGCATCGCGAACTGGCGTCGAAGACGCGCAGCGTCAAGGAGATCATGGCGGGGACGGATGCAACGCAAACACGAAGGAGGCGGACGTGGCGGGTTATGCGATTGTGAACGGAAACATCGGCAGCTCCTATCACCCGCGGTTCCCATCGAGCCACAACGACCGTGACGTCCGCGACGTCCAAGCGGCGGAATTCGACAAAGAAGACTAGCACATGGGAGACGGACACGTCTGTCTCCTTGTGGGCATGTCCGTGGCCCATGTCTTTCTCTTCCTCGCCGGCGACTAGCAGCTTCATTTCGCAGAGCTCAGGACCGGCAAAGATGCTGGACATGGAACATGGACGCTTCCACGGCTGGCAAAAATTTCGACTAAGCTAAAATTTTATGTTAAAAAAATGTCATGTACACTTCTGTTAAATGGAATATGTTTAAAATGTCATGAAATTGGTCCGGTTTAAATGATCGTCCGGTTTCTTCAAATACCGTTTAAAATGTGATCGGATGTTTGATGGATAGGGTTGGATGGCTTGCTCATGTATCACTGTCGTGGTTGGATAATAGGTCCGTTTTAGGGGATAGCGTTGAAGATACCCGAAAGTCTTTATTCTTGAAAAACTCTACAATGCTATAAGACTTTTTGGAGATACCTAATATTAATCTAACAATCTGACTTGAAATGTGTTTTTATCAGAAAAAATAATTTATTTGGAAAATTCTGTAAACCGTTAAATTCTAACTTAACATTGGTGCTTAACCACGTTGGAAAGAAATACATTAGAAGAAAATGCAACGTCCGTTTAAGAAAAGACAAACTTCACACAATACATGTATAAGCAGCAGAAAAGTGTGGTTCACATCAGCTAAGCCCACATAATCTAGGTCTCATCCCATCTGGTGCATCAGATGATAAGCTTGACTGACGTGTAACGTGCCCGTATGCGGCGCTTTTCGACCGAGGACTCGCCATCGTAAGTAGTAAAATCAGCAATGAAAGCTGTTCTAGTGTGCTTGACCGCTTTACGTACAGGCCGTCGCATATATCTTTTGTTATGTTAATCAGCGAGAAAGCAGTGTGTGTATAACAGTATATGCTAAGCGAAATACAACCAAACAAAAGTGAAAAGGAACAATGCAAGCTGTAAGGCGGTTCTATACGTGCACGCCATGATATATATTTTTTTGTCAGGGTTAATAACCACTCTTTGCTGATGGCGAGGCGGCGTGGTTCCTGTGAGCCTGAAACGTACGTACGCGAACGCATGGCTTTGCCGGCGGCTGGTGACCCGCTATTAAACCCCCATCGTCTTGCACACCAGGCATCCACCTCCGTTCGACTGTGGTAGACGCCATGGCAGCCACAGCGGCGGGTGAGAACAGCAGGTTAACTGGGGTGAGAAAGAAGGGGGATGGCAAGTTCGCCGCAACTATGAAGCACCCGGTGACGAAGACGTTGTTGTGGCTGGGGACATACCAGTCCCCCGAGGTCACCGCGTGCGTGTACGACCTCGCGGCTAGGGAGCTGAAGGGCGCAAAGGCAAAGCTCAACTTCTCCTACCCTCCGCCGGCCAGACTGGTTAAGGAGGTGATCTTTGCACCGAGGCACCGCAGTCACGGTCACGACGCACCGCTCTTTCATGTCGTTACATTTCCACCCGACGCCACAGCACCGCCTCCACCTCCGCCCAAGCTGGTAGTTTAATTTCCCTTCCCCTTTGAAGCGCCCGCCGGCGACACCCCACCGGTGCCTTCATACCCGTTCCTGCACATGCCGCTTCCGGCACGAGCGCGTCTCGGCCTGTAGCTGGCGTAGGCACCTGCTCCACATCCACAATAGCCGATCCGACGGATGCAGATCGTGGCACAGGCCGAAAGCTGCTTAAGCTCCTCAAGGGAACCCCTAGGTGCTCCGTCTTTGCCACCTGGTGTTCAAGAAACCCAAGCTGTTCGTCGTTCCCATCACTCCTAGTGCTCCAACAGAAGGGACTGATGACAATTTCACCAAGCCATGGTATTTCTCTGATTCTCCTACTGTTTAGCCTCGGCTGTGCGCAATATGCACCGAGATCCAATAGTCGTGTGCCATCATAATATATCCAGAGGGAATCTGAATCTATCTATCATAGTATAAGTTACAAATGTATTTTCATTGTTGTTCTCATGTGTCGCTGCCATGTAATGGGTTTACTGTGGTGTTGTTTATCATCATGTAGTTTCCTTTTACCAATCATGTAATCTGTTCACTCTTGTCTTGTGTTTTGTTTTGGTGTGGGTGCACTCTTGTTTTATGTTACCATAATGTATTTTGAGTACAAATCATGTGATCAGTTTACTCCATTAGTTAATCAATATGTTGTTTAGTGTGGCGTTTGAGATAATTATTTTGAGGTGAAGAGAGAAAATATTGCTCAAACACCAGTGTTGTTACAATTTTTAGTGCAGAGTGAATAAGTATGAAATATGCAAATTCCAAATTCAGGAAATCAGGATAAAGGATCGAAGGACGCTGAAAAATAATCAAAGTCCATACTCTGATGTCATCCAAGCGTGCAGTTGTTGTAGTATATCATGAACAAAGTTTGTTGTAACCTTTAGAACTGAACTTAAATGGCCACTACCAATAAAATCCCCGACGGGTTTGGTAGTTTATGTCTTGAAGGCGAAATGAACATTAATCTCTATCAAGATTTCGCGGGTGATCGCGGCCATGAATTCTGGTACATATCACTCTTAACAGTACTAGAAGTATCCAAATGTATAGAAAACTATAGTAACACATGTCTGGTGATATCTAAAGTACTGACGGTTTTCCGTATATTAATTTTATTCAATAAGAATAATCTGAAAAAATGTAGAGCAGCAACCATTGCACGACCATATATATTTGAAGTGCAAAGTTATTAGTTGTCTTAACATGAAACGTTTTTATAATAATATTTGGGGCATTCTGTTGTAGTACTTATCTCTTGGATTAGCAGTATGCATATCATATAGCATATCCTTATTTTTCTTTCATGTACATGATGTTGTTGCATCATGAAATTACTAGTGGTTGTAGGTACATGTCCAATTGGGTTATTCCAGGTAATGATTGCAAATGTAGTCCATTCTAGTACTGACTCACATCTAGAGGTCTTTTACTTGCATTGTGTAATGTGTCTCAGATAAGTTTAGAGGAGAACCGATGATGTTCTTGAAAGGTTCAGCCTTGCTGGGTATGTAGAAGCAACAAGGTGTTTGAATTTGGTGCTAGGTTACTAGATAACATAGTTTCTAGGTCAAAAGCTTTGCTAGCCTTACACTAAAAACCTAAAATTGCATCTTTCTTGTATCTTTTGCTTTATTTGTCATAAATCACATATGCCACTTTTGGCAATAGATTTGGTTGTTGCCACACAAACCAATTGTGTAAAATCCTAAAAGCTCAATTGCAGAAAGCTTCCTCTGTGTGGATAGCGTTGCCAAACAAAGTCATTTAGATGGAAACCATAGAAACCAAAAACTCGTTTTTATGTGAAAAGCTTAGCACGCATTATGTGCATTCGTGAGCATTATATCCACATCTGATTTGTTGCTTTCTCTTTATATCAGTACCAACCATGCATCCAACTAATTTATGACATGTGTAATTTTTTAGTATCATGCTTTCACACACACATGCACACACGTGCATGGGGGCAGATATATACTTTGATGATTGAATACATTGTATAATACTATTGGCATCATATTTTCGTAGTGACGCATATTCTACACTATTTTGGTTCTTCAAATTTAGCAGAATAGCGTATTAATAACAAAATTATTTATTTCCGGGTGAAAACATATTACTCAAGCACAAAGGTATTACAATTTTTAAAGTAAACTGAAGAATTATGAAATATTGCAAACTAAAATTGAAAGAAAGACAACATAGTCCTAACTTGTCTACCATGTCGCGCAGACTAGTGAGCAACTAAGTAAATGTCTCTCATAAACTTTTGTCCTACACCACTGCGCAGGAAGTTGCATTGTGCACAAGTTTTGCATAATTGATCCAGAAACTCCATAATAGTATACACTACTACAGAACGGCCTAGCATTGGCGGGTCACAAATACATGTCCGCCATTGATACATTTTTCCCACGGCTAAGACGGTAAGAATTTACTAGTGGCGGGTGGCAATCTTTGCCCACCACGGTAGATAGTATAGTAGCAGATAATATTTCCCTCAGTTAAGAACCAAGGTTTATAGAACCAGTAGAAGACACCACAAAAACAAATGTAAGTAGTGCCTGCACACACACAAAGAAAATACTTGCACCCAATGCGGGCAAGAGGGTTGCCAATCCCCTTGTACTCATTAATTGCAACGCTTAAATCTAATAGTGGTGGATAGATAAAATAAAAGGGTAAATAAATTGCAGCAAGTATTTTTAAGGTTGTAGTATATATAAAGTGAATGGACCCGGGGGGGCATAGCATTCACTAAAGGCATCTCTCTCCTGAGCATAGTACAGTGAGTAAACAAATTATTATTGGGCAATTGATAAAATAGGCACAGTTATGATGATCCTAAAGGAAATATGTCCTAGAGGCAATAATAAAGTTATTATTTATTTCCTTATTTCATGATAAATGTTTATTGTTCATGCTAGAATTGTATTAACCGGAAACATAATACATGTGTGAATACATAGACAAACATAGTGTCACTAATATGCCTCTACTTGACTAGCTCGTTGAATCAATGATGGTTACGTTTCCTAACCATAGACATGAGTTGTCATTTGATTAACGGGATCACATCATTAGAGAATGATGTGATTGACTTGACCCATCCGTTAGCTTAGCACGATGATCATTTAGTTTCTTGCTATTGCTTTCTTCATGACTTATACATGTTCCTATGACTATGAGATTATGCAACTCCCGTTTACCGGAGGAACACTTTGTGTGCTACCAAACGTCACAATGTAACTAGGTGATTATAAAGGTGCTCTACAGGTGTCTCAGAAGGTAATTTCTGAGTTGGTGTATTTCAAGATTAGGATTTGTCACTCCGATTGTCGGAGAGGTATCTCTGGGCCCACTCAGTAATGCACATCACTATAAGCCTTGCAAGCATTGTAACTAATGAGTTAGTTGCGGGATGATGTATTACGGGACGAGTAAAGAGACTTGGCGGTAACGATATTGAACTAGGTATTGAGATACCGACAATCGAATCTCGGGCAAGTAACATACCGATTTCAAAGGGAACAACGTATATTGTTATGTGGTTTAACCGATAAAGATCTTCGTAGAATATGTGAGAGCCAATATGAGCATCCAGGTTCCACTATTGGTTATTGATCAGAGACGTGTCTCGGTCATGTCTACATAGTTCTCGAACCCGTAGGGTCCGCACGCTTAAAGTTTGATGACGGTTATATTATGAGTTTATGTGATTTGATGTACCGAAGGTAGTTCGGAGTCTTGGATGAGATCGGGGACATGATGATGAGTCTCGAAATGGTCGAGACGTAAAGATCGATATATTGGACGACTATATTCGGACATCGGAAAGGTTCCGAGTGATTCAGGTATTTTCGGAGTACCGGGGAGTTACGGGAATTCACCGGGAGAAGTATTGGGCCTTATTGGGACATACGGGAATAGGCGAGAGAGGCCAA
>NC_041392.1:693033797-693052842 GCF_002162155.2 Triticum dicoccoides | reverse complement strand
GGATCTCGGGTAGGGGGTCCCGAACTGTGCGTCTAGGCCGGATGGTAACAGGAGGCAAGGAACACGATGTTTTACCCAGGTTCGGGCCCTCTTGATGGAGGTAAAACCCTACGTCCTGCTTGATTAATATTGATGATATGGGTAGTACAAGAGTAGATCTACCACGAGATCAAGGAGGCTAAACCCTAGAAGCTAGCCTATGGTATGATTGTTGTATGATGAAGTTGTCCTGCGGACTAAAACCCTCCGGTTTATATAGACACCGGAGAGGGTTAGGGTTACACAAAGTCGGTTACAATAGTAGGAGATCTAAATATCCGCATCGCCAAGCTTGCCTTCCACGCCAAGGAAAGTCCCATCCGGACACAGGACGAAGTCTTCAATCTTGTATCTTCATAGTCCTGGAGTCCGGCTGAAGGTATAGTCCGGCTACCCGGACACCCCCTAATCCAGGACTCCCTCAGTAGCCCCCGAACCAGGCTTCAATGACGACGAGTCCGGCGCGCAGATTGTCTTCAGCATTGCAAGGCGGGTTCTTCTCCAAATTCCGTGTACCTGCTAAATAATGTCTGATTTTCGTAATGTAGCGCACTTTGGCTTCCACGCCCAATAATGGCCGTCTTCCACGTGTCAAACGAATGCGAAAAGTTGGGGTGTTTTGACATTCACACCCCTAGCCGCATAAACGAGCCGCCTATTTAATGGGATGGGGATTCAGATCCAAACCACACCTTCTCCTCTCCGTGAGTAATCATCAGAGCGCCTCCAGCAAAGGTCCATTCCAACATGGCCAGCCATCGCAGCTCCTCCTCTCGCCCTTTCAGTCCTAAACCTGGAGACTGGGAGAGGTGCTCCATCCCGCACAGCGAGCTAGTGTCGCTTCAGGCCAAGGGATTTCTCCCTCAGGCCTATATGGTCCCGGTCCGGGCCGGACTCGCCACCTATAATGGCGGAGAGCAAGCGGAGAGCACCCCCAATCCCTCCAAAGGAGAGCGGGTGTGCCTCGTCCCTTATCTAATAAGAGGACTTGGATTTCCAATTCATCCATTTCTCCGTGGGCTTCTGGAGTTCTACGGCCTCCAGCTGCACAATCTCACGCCCGGCTCTATATTGCATATCGCGGGTTTCGTCACCCTTTGCGAGCTATTCTTGGGTGTTGAGGCTCATTTCGCGTTGTGGAAGAGGTTATTCTGCCTGGTGCCCCGCTCTCAAGAGGGGTCTATATATCAAGTGGGCGGAGCCGAAGTGTGGTGTATCGCCGGGACCGGATATCTATCCGGAACCCCAAAGAAGGTGTCCAAGGACTGGCCTTCGGAATGGTTTTATATAGATGATGTCCCGCTGCCGGACCCTATCCGGGTCGGTCTCCCCGAATTCAACAGTGCTCCCTTAAAGAAACGCCTAAGCTGGCGCCCGCGGAGCTCTCAGAAAGAAGGCGACAGGGATGTCCTTCACCTGATGGGCCGGATAAGACTATTGGCTCATTCCGGACTAACCATGATTGGAGTCATGGCCGCATGCATTATGCGGGGAGTGCAGCCGCTTCAATATAGAGGCCACCCCATGTGGGATTTTAACGGGGAGGATGACGCCACCCGTTATGGTCGTAAGGGGCCAGCCTCAGTTGCCGCTCTAATAAAGATCTTATCCTCTTTGTACAAGGGAGAAGAGGAGGAATTCCTCCGCGTCAACCCGCAGGGCGGATTTACTATGTACAACCCTCCGAGTTGGGTAAGTGGACAATTGTGCTTGCCCATCCGTTTTATATTCCCATGATTAAGTATGTAGTCTAACGACTTCAACGCAGGAACTGCGTCAGGAGGTAAAGGATATAAACAGCCGTCCCCCACAGCCCGAGGATCCAGAACGGTCCCTCGATCCGGACTCCGAAGAGGATCCAGACATATCGGTGCAGCTGATCGACGGGGTGTTTCATCATCTAAGCAAGGACAATACCTTGGTGGCCATTACGGCTCATTACCCAGGGTTAATTCCGGACTCCCAGGTAACAGAGAGCGGAGTCTCATCCCCTTGAGAAGGAATCCATTCTCACGCATTTCAGTTTTCCTGACAACGACCGTGTTTTGCAGGGGAGGCTTTCGAGGCGGGAGGCCGAACCTACGGCGGCTAGCCAACGAGGGGCCACAGGGCCCCGTGGGGTAAAAAGGAATGTAGTATGGACTGAGACGCCGGCGCAAAGGTATAGCACACCCTCTTTTCCCTGGTGTTATTCCTTCAGGGCATATTAACATTCGTTCTATCTTCAGGACGAAGAGACCTCACCGGACTACATCCGGAGAGGTTGCCAATCGCGCCTCCACTAGCCAGGCTCCAACGCCTGGCCTGGAAGCGGAAACGAACACAAGGCGCGCACCGGACGCTCCTCCGACAGAGGATGTGGACAGGATGTCTGCCACCAATTCCAAGGTGGAGACTGCCATGAACCACAGGCGTCGCCGGACAGTTCTTCGCGACGCTTGTTTCTCCCAAGAGGCATTAGATGCCTTCAATTAAAGGAGATGCGTACCTCCGTGCCGCTCAAAATGGTTTAGCCAGAGCCACGGAGCAATATGTAAAAGACATACGGGTAAGAAATTTTTTGGTAAATATATATATATACCAGTAGCCCCCGAGACTTGAAACAGTTAGAGTAACTGATTTAAGGATCATTTGTTATGCAGGTTCTCACAGAGAAGAATAATGTACTGTCCCAGGAGCTGGAAGAGTGCAAAGCCCAACTGGAGGCCGCACTAGCCGCGGCAGGGGAGCCCAAAGAGACCCCCTCTGGTAAGATACACTTCGAAAGATTAGTATCTTGCGAAGTGCAGCGTGGGTGTAAATCTGGCAAATCATATTGCAGATGGCGCCGGACTAGATCCGGAGAGGCAACAACTCTTACGCCGGCTAAAGGCCTGTGAGAGTATGCTGACAAGGGTGAGGCGGGAGAAGAATGATCTTCAGGATGCCAACACCAAGCTGGGCGTTGAACTTAAAGATGTTCGTGGCCAGCTGTCGGACTCCACTAAGGAGAATCAGCGGCTTCGACGCGGCATATTTAGTAAGTGCTTAAGCGAATCTTTGAAAGAAAAGAGTTCGGCGAGGAAGTCGACTAACAGAGTAATGTCTGTAGGTATGCTAACGGGTCGTCCTGCAGAGGAGATGCTCGGTTCTTCGGGTGACCTTCTTCCCGAGCTCTCGCAACTGCACGAGCGAGTTCGGCAGGCGATGCGAGGCGTTGCCCAAGCCTTATGGCCTTCCCACTCCATGCCCGAGGGCCTTGGAGAGCTTTCGGAGAAGCTTAAGGGAGCTCGACGGCGCTTCCGATTGTGGAAGATATCGGCATGCCGACAAGGCGCTAGGAAGGCCTGGGCCATGGTGAAGACGCGGTACATGAAGTCTGACCCAAACCACATGGCCGAGGTCGGACCTGTGGGGCCTGACGGGAAAGAGATCCCTATAAGCTTAGTGTACGGCCAAGTAGAATTGGCCGCCAAGTATTCCCAGCAGGACTGTAAGTTAGACAGACTGTGAGATGGTATTGAAGAGGAATACAATCAGTCAGAGTGACTATGTAATTTTTAATTGACATGTGTAATTCCTTCTAGCCGGATTGTAGATCGTTTGTCGTTGCCGACCTTTTCGCTTCAACCTCAGGACCTGACGTCCGGAGTGTGTCCGAATACCCTACCGGTTATGTAAGAACCGTGGTATGCATGGAGACCAGGCGTAGGGGTCATTAGTGCTTTATCAAACAAGTGCCCAACTAGTTATGTTATATTACATGCTTAGTAAGAAACATCTTCCAGAGAGAATAGTTCTGTTAGGGGTTCCTTTCTCTGGGAGGCATGCCCTAAAGTGCATGTGCGGACTGCAAACGCAGAAAAATCATCTGGGGGCATATATATAGTCATCTTTTAGTTCACCGACCGAATATTCCCTTAAGAACGCTAGCTTTCGGCTTCACCCAGTCTGAGGTACACATCCGGCTGATCCGGCAGTAACAATCGCAGAGATGCTCCCTTTACCACCTAGCCGAACAATTGGGAATGTAGGGGTAAGCACAGGAGCTAGGCAACCCAGCTTGGCCAAAACTTAAGTCATATCGATGCATATAATGGTGAAGAAAAGGTACATGCGGAAGTTTGACACATGTGGTGGGCGTGAAGCCCGAGTAAATAAGCTTCTATTAGAGAAGCCCCCAGGTTTAATGAGCGCAAGTAGCACGTCACTTGAGGAGCCTTTAAGGGCTATAAAAGAAAAGAGGGGAAGGAGAGAAATGTAAGACAGAAAATGTAAAAAATGGACAGAGGAAGGAGACAAACACAGAGTCCGGCGCTAGGCATAGAATCTTCGGAGACGGGCTGCGTTCCATGGATTCGGCTAAAGTCGGTTATCCGACGCATCTCACAGGCGGTATGCTCCACCAGTCAGGACTTGGTCGATTATGAAGGGACCTTCCCACTTGGGCTTCAGCTTGTCCTTTTTCTTGTCCTGCAGGCGTAGAACTAATTCGCCAACGTTGTAGTTTTTGGCCCGCACTTCTCTGCTTTGATATCTTCGAGCCTGCTGTTGATAGAATGCGGAACGGATTTTTGCCACGTCGCGCTCCTCCTCTAAGGCGTCCAAACTGTCCTGCTGATCGAGCTCGGCTTCCCTTTCTTCGTACATGCGCACTCGAGGTGAGTCATGAATTATGTCGCAGGGCAAGACTGCCTCTGGTGTGTATCCGGTGGTGCGATTCGGCGTGGTCCGCAGCCCCCAGAGTACGGAGTCGAGCTCCTCTACCCAGTGCGTGTTAGATTCCTTGAGGGACCGCACTAATCTGGGTTTGATGCCTCTCATGATGAGACCATTTGCACGTTCGACCTGACCGTTAGTTTGTGGGCGATAGACGGAAGCGTAATCGAGCTTGATGCCCATGTTTTTGCACCAGAGTTTTACCTCATCGGCCGTAAAGTTCGTGCCGTTATCGGTGATGATGCTGTGGGGGACGCCATAACGGTGTACGACCCCGGATATAAAGTCTATCACAGGTCCGGATTCGGCCGTCTTAACAGGCTTGGCTTCTATCCATTTGGTGAACTTATCAACCATGACCAGTAAGTATTTTTTCTTGTGGGTTCCGCCTTTAAGGGGTCCCACCATGTCAAGCCCCCAGACCGCGAAAGGCCAAGTGATGGGGATAGTTTGGAGGGCGGTGGGTGGCATATGACTTTGGTTTGCAAAAAGCTGGCAACCGACGCATTTTTGGACCAAGTCCTAAGCGTCCGCCCGGGCCGTCGGCCAATAAAAGCATGTACGGAAAGCCTTGCTTACAAGGGACCGAGCTGCGGCGTGATGGCCACCGAGTCCGGCATGAATTTCAGCCAGCAGGTTTCGCCCTTCCTCTTCGGAGATGCACCTTTGAAGGACTCCGGTAGTGCTTTTCTTATAAAGTTCTCCCTCATGGACTTTATAGGCTTTAGATCGCCGCATTATACAGCGTGCCTCGTTTTGGTCCTCTGGGAGTTCCTGCCTAGTAAGGTAGGCTAGGAATGGTTCTATTCACAGGGCGATAACGGCCATTAGTACGTGGGCTGAGGCATGTGATTTCATTGGCAGAGCCTCCGATTATGTCAGATTGTTCGGCGTCGGACAATGCGGTTGGGTCCGGGCTAATATTGCCATGTTCCCCTTCCCATACTACGGATGGCTTGAACACCCTTTCCAGGAAGATGTTGGGGGGACCGCATCGCGTTTTGCGCCGATGCATGCCAGGACGTCTGCCGCCTGATTGTTTTCCCGGGCTATATGGTGAAATTCGAGCCCCTCAAACCGAGCAGACATTTTGAGGACGGCGTTGCGGTAAGCTGCCATTTTTGGATCCTTGGCATCGAAGTCTCCATTTATTTGGGATATCGCGAGGTTCGAATCCCCGCGCACCTCTAGGCGTTGAATGCCCATGGATACTGCCATCCGGAGACCATGTAAAAGGGCCTCATATTCGGCTGCATTGTTGGAGTCCGTGTACATAATCTGGAGTACATATTGAACTGTGTCTCCTGTGGGGGACATCAAAACAATGCCGGCCCCTAGTCCAGCCAACATTTTGGAACCGTCGAAGTGCATGATCCAGTTTGAATATGTGACGTACTCTTTAGGGAGTTCGGCCTCCGTCCATTCTGCGACGAAGTCGGCCAAAACTTGCGACTTGATAGCTCGCCGTGGCCTATAAGTTATGTCGAACGGGAGGAGCTCGATGGCCCATTTTGCAATCTGGCCCGTTGTGTCACGGTTGTTTATAATATCGTCGAGTGGTACTTCCGATGCTATTGTGATTGAACACTCTTGAAAGTAGTGTCGTAGCTTCCGGGATGCCATGAATACCGCATATGCAATCTTTTGATAATGTGGGTACCGTGATTTGCATGGGGTGAGGACAGTGGACACATAGTAAACCGGCTTTTGAAGGGGGAATTTGTGTCCGTCTGTTTCCCGCTCGACGACGAGTACTGCGCTGACAACTTGATGGGTTGCTGCAATGTACAATAGCATTGGTTTGCCGATGTTTGGCGCGGCCAGGACAGGGTTTGTTGCCAATATGGCTTTTATTTCCACGAGTCCGGAAGTGGCGGCATCCGTCCACTCGAAGTGTTCGATGCGCCGAAGGAGGCAATAGAGGGGTAGTGCCTTTTCTCCCAAACGGGAGATAAAGCGGCTTAGAGCCACCACGCATCCGGTTAATTTTTGTATTTATTTGAGGTCCTTTGGGATATCCAATTGTGACAAAGCTCGGATCTTGGCTGGATTTGCTTCGATTCCTCTACCGGATACAATGAAGCCCAAGAGCTTTCCGGCTGGAACGCCAAAAATGCATTTTTCCGGATTTAGCTTGATGTCATATGCTCGGAGGTTGTCAAATGTAAGCCTCAAGTCGTGTACTGGAGATTCGACATGTCTTGTTTTTACGACCACATCATCCATGTATGCCTCTACTGTTTTGCCGATCTGGTTTGCCAGACATGTCTGAATCATGCGCTGATATGTTGCGCCGGCGTTTTTGAGCCCGAAAGGCATTGTGTTGAAGCAGAATGGGCCGTATGGGGTGATGAATGCCGTTGCGGCTTGGTCTGACTCGGCCATCTTGATTTGATGGTAACCGGAGTATGCATCGAGGAAGCACAACAAATCGTGTCATGCAGTGGCGTCGATAATTTGATCGATGCGGGGGAGGGAGAAGGGATCCTTTGGGCAAGCCTTGTTAAGGTCTTTGAAGTCAACGCACAGGCGCCAGGATTTGTCCTTCTTTGGTACCATCACCAAGTTTGCTAGCCAGTCCGGATGTTTTATATCTCTGATGAATCCGGCCTCCAATAGTTTGGCTAGCTCCTCTCCCATTGCCTGTCTCTTGGGCTCAGAGAAACACCGAAGGGCTTGTTTGATAGGTTTGAATCCTTTTAGGATATTTAAGCTGTGTTCGGCCAGCCTGCGTGGGATTCCTGGCATGTCTGAAGGGTGCCAGGCAAAAATGTCCCAGTTCTCCCGTAGGAATTCTCGCAGTGCGGCGTCTACATCGGGGTTTAATCGTGCCCCAATGGAAGCTGTTTTATTGGGGTCCGTTGGATGGACCTGGAATTTGACTATTTCATCCGCTGGTTTAAAGGAGGTGGACTTGGATCTTTTCTCGAGTATCACATCGTCCCTGTTTACCGTGGAGCGCAGCGTGGTCAGTTCCTCAGCCGCTAGGGCTTCGGACAGTGCCTCAAGGGCCAATGCGGCTGTCTTGTTTTCGGCGCGGAGTGCTATGTCCGGATCACTAGCGAGAGTGATGATTCCGTTTGGCCCGTGCATCTTGAGCTTCATGTACCCGTAATGGGGTATTGCTTGGAAGATTGTAAACGCTTCCCGCCCCAGCAGAGCATGGTATCCGCTTCTGAACGGGGCCACTTGGAATGTGACCTCTTCGGACCTATAATTATCCGGCGTGCCGAACACCACATCTAGTGTGATTTTTCCTGCACAACACGCTTCCCGACTGGGGATTATTCCTCTAAAGGTTGTGCTGCTTCGCTCAATGCGGTTCCAGTCTATTTCCATTTTTTGAAGGGTTTCTCATAAATGAGGTTCAATCCGCTGCCTCCGTCCATGAGTACCTTGGTGAGGCGAAAGCCGTCCACTATAGGACTGAGTACCAGTGCGGCTGGTGCTTGAGCTGTTCGGAATTTAGGTTCATCACTGGCATTAAAAGTAATAGCCGTGTCACTCCATGGGTTCATTGTTGCTACTTGATAGACTTCGGCGAGGCTGTGGAATATTCGTTTTCGCATATTATTTGATGCGAAAGTCTCGAAGACTGTTAAGACTGTACTGGAGTCCCTGAGGTGGCTTTCTGCAGCCTCCGGAATTAGGAGATCTTCGCCCCTTTTGGCCACCTGCCAGAGTATCCATCATGCTCTAAGGCTATGAGTTGGTGTGGCGTCCTCTGTACTATGAATTTTACAGGGTCCATTAAGCCATCCCTCCAGTACGGTTCCATGCCCTATAGAGGGTTTTGGTTTTTTGGTTCTTAACCCGGGTGTCTGATGATGATGCACCCTTTAATTTTGGACGAGGTTTCTATTCAGGGCCGGACTGTCCCAAAATTTAGTTTTGGTTTTTCAGGCGCTTTCCATCGCACAGTACTTTTGTACTATGGACGCCAAGTGAGCGAAGCGTGTAAGATCATGACGACCTGTGGCGTTGAGGATTCCCTTGTCCGTGCAATTATTGCAAAAGATTGAGATTGTGTCTTCCTCGCGGTAGTCCTTTATCATGTTCATAACCAGGAGGAACCTTGCCCAGTAATGATGTACTGTTTCTTCGGGCTTTTTCCTGATTTGGGATAGATCGCTTATGTTCGGGTGGGTGGGTGGAATTAAATCCGGAACTTCACCCAATCTAAGACTCAGAGGCCAAGGAGTTTCCGAACTCTGAAGTTTGGATTCTTGGATGTTCTCCAGTGAATCTAGCCTGTTGCCTGATTCTAAGTTCAGGTCTTGAGTTACAACCTCCCCTCCGCGGGTATCCGGCTTGGAGGGATCGGGAATCCGGACGTAGCTAGTCCTTAAGATAGATGAAGAGTCACCGCACTGTGCCTCTACCACGGCAGCGTGATGGGTGACTTGGGGAGAATTAATTTCTCTTAGATCGGGTTTAAACCCAACTTGGTCATAATTCGTAGTGACCCCCAAGGCGGCGATGCGATCCAAGAGCTCGTTTACGGAAGAGAGCTCCATTGGATCTAACTGCTCGACGAGTTCCGAGCTGACGTGAAGATTGCTTTTGATGACCCAAGAGGTCACCGTCGGCGCAACGGCCGAACAGGCGGTCATGAGAAAACCGCCTATCCGGAGAGTTTGGCCGACAACAAAGGCTCCCTTAGTAACGGCGCCGTCTATAAAGACGGGAAGAGGCATCCTTCCTGATTGCAATGGCACAGAGGAACTCTCAATGAAAGCACCAATGTCGGTGTCAAAACCGGCGGATCTCGGGTAGGGGGTCCCGAAGTGTGCGTCTAGGCCGGATGGTAACAGGAGGCAAGGAACACGATGTTTTACCCAGGTTCGGGCCCTCTTGATGGAGGTAAAACCCTACGTCCTGCTTGATTAATATTGATGATATGGGTAGTACAAGAGTAGATCTACCACGAGATCAAGGAGGCTAAACCCTAGAAGCTAGTCTATGGTATGATTGTTGTATGATGAAGTTGTCCTACGGACTAAAACCCTCCGGTTTATATAGACGCAGGAGAGGGTTAGGGTTACACAAAGTCGGTTACAATAGTAGGAGATCTAAATATCCACATCGCCAAGCTTGCCTTCCACGCCAAGGAAAGTCCCATCCGGACACGAGACGAAGTCTTCAATCTTGTATCTTCATAGTCCTGGAGTCCGGCTAAAGGTATAATCCGGCTACACGGACACCCCCTAATCCAGGACTCACTCAGGAACCTTACTAGGACTTGAGAGTCCTAGTAGGACTCCCTACACTTGGCGCGCCCCCTCTAGGGCCGGCCTCTCCCTCCCTCCTTTATATACCGGGGTAGGGGCACCTCTAGACACAACAATTGATCTCTTGGATCTCTTAGCCGTGTGCGGTGCCCCCCTCCACCATAGTCCACCTCGATAATATCATAGCGGTGCTTAGGCGAAGCCCTGCGTCGGTAGAACATCATCATCATCACCACGCCGTCGTGCTGATGGAACTCTCCTTCAAAGCTCAGCTGGATCGGAGTTCGAGGGACGTCATCGAGCTGAACGTGTGCTGAACTCGGAGATGTCGTACGTTCGGTACTTGATCGGTCGGATCGTGAAGACGTACGACTACATCAACCGCGTTGTGCAAACGCTTCCGCTTTCGGTCTACGAGGGTACATGGACAACACTCTCCCCTCTCGTTGCTATGCATCACCATGATCCTGTGTGTGCGTAGGAATTTTTTTGAAATTACTACGTTCCCAACAGTGGTATCAGAGCCAGGTTTTATGCGTTGATGTTATATGCACGAGTAGAACACAAGTGAGTTGTGGGCGATACAAGTCATACTGCTTACCAGCATGTCATACTTTGGTTCGGCGGTATTGTTGGATGAAGCAGCCCAGACCGACATTACACGTACGCTTACGCGAGATTGGTTCTACCGACGTGCTTTGCACACAGGTGGCTGGAGGGTGTCAGTTTCTCCAACTTTAGTTGAACCGAGTGTGGCTACGGCCGGTCCTTGAGAAGGTTAAAACAACAGTAACTTGACGAACTATCATTGTGGTTTTGATGCGTAGGTAAGAACGGTTCTTGCTCAGCCCGTAGCAGCTACGTATAACTTGCAACAACAAAGTAGAGGACGTCTAACTTGTTTTTGCAGGGCATGTTGTGATGTGATATGGTCAAGACATGATGCTATATTTATTGTATGAGATGATCATGTTTTGTAACCGAGTTATCGGCAACTGGTGTAACCGAGTTATCGGCAACTGGTGAAGGAAATATGCCCTAGAGGCAATAATAAAGTTATTATTTATTTCCTTATATCATGATAAATATATATTATTCATGCTAGAATTGTATTAACCGGAAACATAATACATGTGTGGATACATAGACAAACAGAGTGTCACTAGTATGCCTTTACTTGACTAGCTCGTTGATCAAAGATGGTTGTGTTTCCTAACCATAGACATGAGTTGTCATTTGATTAACGGGATCACATCATTAGGAGAATGATGTGATTGACTTAACCCATTCTGTTAGCTTAGCACTTGATCGTTTAGTTTGTTGCTATTGCTTTCTTCATGACTTATACATGTTCCTATGACTATGAGATTATGCAACTCCCGTTTACCAGAGGAACACTTTGTGTGCCACCAAACGTCACAACGTAACTGGGTGATTATAAAGGTGCTCTACAGGTGTCTCCAAGGGTACTTGTTGGGTTGGCGTATTTCGAGATTAGGATTTGTCACTCTGATTGTCGGAGAGGTATCTCTGGGCCCTCTCGGTAATGCACATCACTTAAGCCTTGCAAGCATTGCAACTAATGAGTTAGTTGTGGGATGATGTATTACGGAACGAGTAAAGAGACTTGCCGGTAATGAGATTGAACTAGGTATTAAGATACCGACGATCGAGTCTCGGGCAAGTAACATACCGATGACAAAGGGAACAACGTATGTTGTTATGCGGTCTGACCGATAAAGATCTTCGTAGAATATGTAGGAGCCAATATGAGCATCCATGTTCCGCTATTGGTTATTGACCGGAGACGTGTCTCGGTCATGTCTACATAGTTCTCGAACCCGTAGGGTCCGCACGCTTAAAGTTTGATGACTTTTATATTATGAGTTTATGTGTTTTGATGTACCGAAGGAGTTCGGAGTCCCGGATGAGATCGCGGACATGACGAGGAGTCTCGAAATGGTCGAGACAAGAAGATTGATATATTGAAAGCCTATGTTTGGATATCGAAAGTGTTCCAGGTGAAATCGGGATTTTACCGGTGTACCGGGAGGTTACCGGAACCCCTCGGGGACTTAATGGGCCTTAGTGGGCCTAGGTGGAAGAGAGGAGAGGCGGCTAGGGCTGGCCGCGCGCCCCTCCCAGCCCCCCCCCTAGTCCGAATAGGACAAGGAGAGGGGGCGGCGCTCCCCCTTCCTTCCTTCTCCTCCACTCCTTCCCCCTCAAGTCCTAATCCAACTAGGAAAGGGGGAGTCCTACTCCCAGTGGGAGTAGGACTCCTCCTGGCGCGCCCTCTCCCTTGGCCGGCCACACCCCCCTTGCTCCTTTATATACAGGGGCAGGGGGCACCCCATAGACACAACAATTGATCATTGATCTCTTAGCCGTGTGCGGTGCCCCCCTCCACCATAGTCCACCTCGATAATACTGTAGCGGTGCTTAGGCGAAGCCCTGCATCGGTAGAACATCAACATCGTCACCACACCGTCGTGCTGACAAAAGTCTCCCTCAACACTCGGCTGGATCAGAGTTCGAGGGACGTCATCGGGCTGAACGTGTGCTGAACTCGGAGGTGTCGTACGTTCGGTACTTGATCGGTCGGATCGTGAAGACGTATGACTACATCAACCGTGTTGTGCTAACGCTTCCGCTTTCGGTCTACGAGGATACGTAGACAACACTCTCCCCTCTCGTTGCTATGCATCACCATGATCTTGCGTGTGCGTAGGAAATTTTTTGAAATTACTACATTCCCCAACAGTGGTATCAGAGCCAGGTTTTATGCATTGATGTAATATGCATGAGTAGAACACAAGCGAGTTGTGGGCGATATAAGTCATACTGCTTACCAGCATGTCACACTTTGTTCGGCGATATTGTTGGATGAAGCGGCCCGGACCGACATTACGCGTACGCTTATGCGAGACTGGTTTTACCGCCGTGCTATGCACACAAGTGACTAGCGGGTGTCAGTTTCTCCAACTTTAGTTGAATCGAGTGTGGCTACGCCCGGTCCTTGCGAAAGTTAAAACAGCACCAACTTGACAAACTATCGTTGTGGTTTTGATGCGTAGGTAAGAATAGTTCTTGCTAAGCCCGTAGCAGCCACGTAAAACTTGCAACAACAAAGTAGAGGACATCTAACTTGTTTTTGCAGGGCATGTTGTGATGTGATATGGTCAAGATGTGATGAGATATAAGTTGTTGTATAAGATGATCATGTTTTGTAGAAGTTATCGGCAACTGGCAGAAGCCGTATGGTTGTTTCTTTATTGCATAAGATGCAAGAGCCAAATAATTGGTTCACTTTATCGCTATGCGATAGCAATAGTTGCAAGAGCAATAGTTGGCGAGATGACCATGTGACGAAATATTGATATAGATCAAGATGATGGAGATCATGGTGGCATGCCGGTGACGATGGAAATCATGACGATGCTTTGGAGATGGAGATCAAAGTCACAAGATGATGATGGCCATATCATGCCAGATATTTTGATTGCATGTGATGTTTATCTTTTATACATCTTATTTTGCTTAGTTCGGCGGTAGCATTATAAGATGATCTCTCACTAAATTTCAAGATAAAAGTGTTCTCCCTGAGTATGCACCGTTGCCAAAGTTCTTCATGCCCAGACACCACGTGATGATCGGGTGTGATAAGCTCTACGTCCATCTACAACGGGTGCAAGCCAGTGTTGCACACGTAGAATACTCAGGTTAAACTTGACGATCCTAGCATATGCAGATATGGTCTCGGAGCACTGAGACCAAAAGGTCGAGCGTGAATCACATAGTAGATATGATCAAAATAATGATGTTCACCATTGAAAGCTACTCCATTTCACGTGATGATCGGTTATGGTTTAGTTGATTTGGATCACGTGATCACTTAGATGATTAGAGGGATGTCTATCTAAGTGGGAGTTCTTAAGTAATATGATTAATTGAACTTTAATTTATCATGAACTTAGTCCTGGTAGTATTAGCATATCTATGTTGTAGATCAATAGCTTGCGATGTTGCTCCCCGTTTAATTTTTAAATGTTCCTAGAGAAAACTAAGTTGAAAAATGTTAGTTGCAATGATACGGATTGGATCCGTGATCTGAGGATTATCCTCATTGCTGCACAGAAGAATTATGTCCTTGATGCACCGCTAGGTGACAGACCTATTGCAGGAGCAGATGTAGACGTTCTGAACATTTGGCTAGCTCAATATGATGACTACTTGATAGTTTAGTGCACCATGCTTAACGAATTAGAATCGGGACTTCAAAGACGTTTTGAACGTCATGGAACATATGAGATGTTCCAGGAGTTGAAGTTAATATTTCAAGCAAATAACCGAGTTGAGAGATATGAAGTCTCCAACAAGTTCTATAGCTAAAAAAATGGAAGAGAATAGCACAAGCAGTGAGCATGTGCTCAGATTGTCTGGGTACTACAATCGCTTGAATCAAGTGGGAGTTAATCTTCCAGATAAAATAGTGATTGACATAATTCTCTAGTCACCATCACCAAGTTAGTAGAACTTCGTGATGAACTATAATATGCAAGGGATAACGGAAACGATTCCCAAGCTCTTCGTGATGCTGAAATCGACGAAGGTAGAAATCAAGAAAAGCATCATGTGTTGATGGTAAACAAAACCACTAGCTTCAAGTAAAGGGACAAAGGGAAGAAAGGGGAACTTCAAGAAGAACGTCAAACAAGTTGCTGCTCAAGTGAAAAAAACCCAAGTTTGGACCTAAGCCTGAAACTGAGTGCTTCTACTGCAAAGGACTGGTCATTGGAAGCGGAACTACCCCAAGTAATTGGCGGATAAGAAGGATGGCATAGTGAACGTAGGTATATTTGATATACATCTTATTGATGTGTACTTTACTAATGTTTATAGCAACCCCTTAGTATTTGATACTAGTTCAGTTGCTAAGAATACTAACTCGAAACGGGAGTTGCAGAATGAACAGAGACTAGTTAAGGGTGAAGTGACGATGTGTATTGGAAATGGTTCCAAGATTGATATGATCATCATCGCACACTCCCTATACTTTCGGGATTAGTGTTAAACCTAAAATAAATGTTATTTAGTGTTTGCGTTGAGCATGAATATGATTGGATCATGTCTATTGCAATACGGTTATTCATATAAGTTAGAGAATAATTGTTGTTCTGTTTACATGAATAAAACATTCTATGGTCATACACCCAATGAAAATGGTTTGTTGGATCTCGATCGTGGTGATACACATTTTCATAATATTGAAGCCAAAAGATGCAAAGTTAATAATGATAGTGCAACTAATTTTTGGCAATGCCGTTTAGGTCATATTGGTGTAAAGCGCATGAAGAAAATCCATGCTTATGGGCTTTTGGAATCACTTAATTATGAATTAGTTGATGCTTGCGAACCATGCCTCATGGGCAAGATGACTAAGACTCCGTTCTCCGGAACAGTGGAGCAAGCAAAAGATTTGTTGGAAATCATACATACTGATGTATGTGGTCCGATGAATATTGAGGCTCGTGGCAGGTATCATTATTTTCTGATCTTCACAGATGATTTGAGCAGATATGAGTATATCTACTTGATGAAACACAAGTCTAAAACATTTGAGAAGTTCCAAGAATTTCAGAGTGAAGTGGAGAATCATCGTAACAAAAATAAAAGTTTCTACGATATGATCGCAGAATTAAAATATTTGAGTTACGAGTTTGGCCTTCAGTTAAAACAATGTGAAATAGTTTCACTACTCACGCCACCTGGAACACCACAGTGTAATGGTGTGTCCGAACGTCGTAACTGTACTTTATTAGATATGGTGTGATCTATGATGTCTCTTACCGATTTACCACTATCGTTTTAGGGTTATGCATTAGAGACAGCTACATTCACATTAAATAGGGCACCATCTAAATCCGTTGACACGACACCGTATGAACTATGGTTTGGCAAGAAACCTAAGCTGTCGTTTCTTAAAGTTTGAGGTTGCAATGCTTATGTGAAAAAGTTTCAACCTGATAAGCTCAAACCCAAATCGAAGAAGTGCATCTTCATAGGATACCCAAAGAAAATGTTGAGTACACCTTCTATCACAGATCCGAAGGCAAGATATTCATTGCTGAGAATGGATCCTTTCTAGAGAAGGAGTTTCTCTCGAAAGAAGTGAGTGGGAGGAAAGTAGAACTTGATGAGGTAACTGTACCTACTCCCTTATTGGAAAGTAGTTCATCACAGAAATCTGTTCCTATGATTAGTACACCAATTAATGAGGAAGCTAATGATGATGATCATGTAACTTCAGATCAAGTTACTACCGAAACCTCGTAGGTAAACCAGAGTCAGATTCGCACCAGAGTGGTACGGTAATCCTGTTCTGGAGGTCATGTTACTTGACCATGACGAGCCTATGAACCATGAGGAAGCGATGATGAGCCCAGATTCCACGAAATGGATTGAGGCCATGAAATCTGAGATGAGATCCATGTATGAGAACAAAGTATGGACTTTGATTGACTTGCCCAATGATACGTGAGCCATTGAGATTAAATGGATCTTCAGGAGGAAGACGGACGCTGATAGTAGTGTTACTATTACAAAGCTAGAATTGTCGTAAAATGGTTTTCGACAAGTTCAAGGTGTTGACTACGATGAGAGTTTCTCACTCGTATCTATGCTTAAGTCTGTCTGAATCATGTTAGCAATTGCCGCATTTTATGAAATCTGGTAAATGGATAAACAAAACTGCATTCCTTAATGGATTTATTAAAGAAGAGTTGTATATGATGCAACCAGAAGGTTTAAATCCTAAAAGTGCTAACAAAATATGCAAGCTCCAGCGATCCATCTATGGACTGGTGCGAGCATCTCGGAGTTGGAATATACGCTTTGATAAGTTGATCAAAGCATATAGTTTTATACAGACTTGCGGTGAAGACTGTATTTACAAGAAAAGTGAGTGGGAGCACTATAGCATTTCTGATAAGTATATCCGAATGACATATTGTTGATCGGAGATAATGTAGAATTATTCTGTAAAGCATAAAGGAATGTTTGAAAGGAGTTTTTTTTTCAAAGAAAGAGCTCGGTGAAGCTACTTACATATTGAGCATCAAGATCTATAGAGATAGATCAAGACGCTTGATAAGTTTTTCAATCAGTACATACCTTGACAAGATTTTGAAGTAGTTCAAAATGGAACAGTCAAAGAAGGAGTTCTTGCCTATGTTACAAGGTGTGAAGCTGAGTAAGACTCAAAGCCCGACCACGGCAGAAGATAAAGAGAGAATGAAAGTCATTCCCTATGCCTCAGCCATAGGTTCTATAAAATATGCCATGTTATGTACCAGATCTATTGTATACCCTACACTGATTTTGGCAAGGGAGTACAATAGTGATCTAGGAGTAGATCACTGGACAGCGGTCAAAATTATCCTTAGTGGAATAAGGATATGTTTCTCGATTATGGAGGTGACAAAAAAGGTTCGTCGTAAAGGGTTACGTCGATGAAAATTTTGACACGAATCCAGATGACTCTAAATCTCAATCTGGATGCATATTGAAAGTGGGAGCAATTAGCTAGAGTAGCTCCGTGCAGAGCATTGTTGACATAGAAATTTGCAAAATACTTACGGATCTGAATGTGGCAGACCCGTTGACTAAACTTCTCTCACAACCAAAACATGATCACACCTTAGTACTCATTGGGTGTTAATCACATAGTGATATGAACTAGATTATTGACTCTAGTAAACCCTTTGGGTGTTGGTCACATGTCGATGTGAACTATGGGTGTTACTCACATGGTGATGTGAACTAGTGGTATTAAATCACATGGCGATGTGAACTAGATTATTGACTCTAGTGCAAGTGGGAGACTGAAGGAAATATGCCCTAGAGGCAATAATAAAGTTATTATTTATTTCCTTATATCAAGATAAATTTTATTATTCATGCTAGAATTGTATTAACCGGAAACATAATACATGTGTGGATACATAGACAAACAGAGTGTCACTAGTATGCCTCTACTTGACTAGCTCGTTGATCAAAGATGGTTGTGTTTCCTAACCATAGACATGAGTTGTCATTTGATTAACGGGATCACATCATTAGGAGAATGATGTGATTGACTAGACCCATTCCGTTAGCTTAGCACTTGATCGTTTAGTTTGTTGCTATTGCTTTCTTCATGACTTATACATGTTCCTATGACTAGGAGATTATGCAACTCCCGTTTATCGGAGGAACACTTTGTGTGCCACCAAATGTCACAATGTAACTGGACGATTATAAAGGTGCTCTATAGGTGTCTCCGAAGGTACTTGTTGGGTTGGCGTATTTCGAGATAGGATTTGTCACTCCGATTGTCGGAGAGGTATCTCTGGGTCCTCTCGGCAATGCACATCACTTAAGCCTTGCAAGCATTGCAACTAATGAGTTAGTTGTGGGATGATGTATTACGGAACGAGTAAAGAGACTTGCCGGTAACGAGATTGAACTAGGTATTAAGATACCGACGATCGAATCTCGGGCAAGTAACATACCGATGACAAAGGGAACAACGTATGTTGTTATGCGGTCTGACCGATAAAGATCTTCGTAGAATATGTAGGAGCCAATATGAGCATTCAGGTTCCGCTATTGGTTATTGACCGGAGATGTGTCTCGGTCATGTCTACATAGTTCTCGAACCCGTAGGGTCTGCACGCTTAAAGTTCGATGACGGTTATACTATGAGTTTATGTGTTTTGATGTACCGAAGGAGTTCGGAGTCCCGGATGAGATCGCGCACATGACGAGGAGTCTCGAAATGGTCGAGACATGAAGATTGATATATTGGAAGCCTATGTTTGGATATCGGAAGTGTTCCAAGTGAAATCGGGATTTTACCGGAGTACCGGGAGGTTACTGGAACCCCTCGGGGACTTAATGGGCCTTAGTGGGCCTAGGTGGAAGAGAGGAGAGGCGGCTAGGGCTGGCCGCGTGCCCCACCCCCTAGTCCAAATAGGACAAGGAGAGGGGGGTGGCGCCCCCCCCCCCCTTTCTTCCTTCTCCTCCACACCTTCCCCCTC
>NC_041392.1:693014045-693033555 GCF_002162155.2 Triticum dicoccoides | reverse complement strand
CCCCCTTGCTCCTTTATATACGGGGGCAGGGGGCACCCCACAGACACAACAATTGATCATTGATCTCTTAGCCGTGTGCGGTGCCCCCCTCCACCATAGTCTACCTCAATAATACTGTAGCGGTGCTTAGGCGAAGCCCTGCGTCGGTAGAACATCAACATCGTCACTACACCGTCATGCTGACGAAACTCTCCCACAACACTCGGCTGGATCGGAGTTCGAGGGACGTCATCGGGCTGAACGTGTGCTGAACTCGGAGGTGTCGTACGTTCGGTACTTGATCGGTCGGATCGTGAAGACGTATGACTACATCAACCGCGTTGTGCTAACGCTTCCACTTTCGGTCTACAAGGGTACGTAGACAACACTCTCCCCTCTCGCTGATGTGCATCACCATGATCTTGCGTGTGCGTAGGAAATTTTTTGAAATTACTACGTTCCCCAACAACGGCAGGAGCCATATGGTTGTCGCTTTATTGTATGCAATGCAATCGCCCTGTAATTGCTTTACTTTATCACTAAGCGATAGCGATAGTCGTAGAAGCAATAGTTGGCGAGACGACAACGATGCTACGATGGATATCAAGGTGTCGCGCCGGTGACGATGGTGATCATGACGGTGCTTCGGAGATGGAGATCACAAGCACAAGATGATGATGGCCATATCATATCACTTATATTGATTGCATGTGATGTTTATCTTTTATGCATCTTATTTTGCTTTGATTAACGGTAGCATTATAAGATGATCTCTCACTAAATCTCAAGATAAAAGTGTTCTCCTGAGTATGCACCGTTGCCAAAGTTCGTCGTGCCCAGACACCACGTGATGATCGGGTGTGATAAGCTCTACGTCCATCTACAACGGGTGTAAGCCAGTTTTGCACACGCAGAATACTCAGGTTAAACTTGACGAGCCTAGCATATGCAGATATGGCCTCGGAACACTGAGACCGAAAGGTCGAGCGTGAATCATATAGTAGATATGATCAACATAGTGATGTTCACCATTGAAAACTACTCCATTTCACGTGATGATCGGTTCTGGTTTAGTTGATTTGGATCATGTGATCACTTAGATGATTAGAGGGATGTCTATCTAAGTGGGAGTTCTTAAGTAATTTGATTAATTGAACTTTAATTTATCATGAACTTAGTCCTGATAGTTTTAGCATATCTATGTTGTAGATCAATAGCTCGCGTTTAGCTCCCCTGTTTTATTTTTGATATGTTCCTAGAGAAAACTAAGTTGAAAGATGTTAGTAGCAATTATGCGGATTGGATCCGTGATTTGAGGATTATCCTCAGTGCTGCACAGAAGTATTATGTCCTTAATGCACCGTTAGGTGACAGAACTATTGCAAGAGCAGATGCAGACGTTATGAACGCTTTGACAAAAGCTCGGTATGATGACTACTTGATAGTTTAGTGCACCATGCTTTACGGCTTAGAACTGGGACTTTTAAGACGTTTTGAACGTCATGGACCATATGAGATGTTCAAGGAGTTGAAGTTAATATTTCAAACAAATACCCTAGTTGAGAGATATGAAGTCTCCAACAAGTTCTATAGCTAAAAGATGGAGGAGAATAGCTCAACCAGTAAGCATGTGCTCAGATTGTCTGAGTACTACAATCACTTGAATCAAGTGGGAGTTAATCTTCTAGATAAGATAGTGATTGACAGAGTTCTCTAGTCACTATCACCATGTTGCTAGAACTTCGTGATGAAATATAATATGCAAGGGATAACGGAAACTATTCCCAAGCTCTTCGAGATGCTGAAATCGACGAAGGTAGAAATCAATAGAAGCATCAAGTGTTGATGGTTAACAAGACCACTAGTTTCAAGAAAAGGGCAAAGGGAAGAAGGGGAACTTCAAGAAGAATGGCAAGCAAGTTGCTGCTCAAGTGAAGAAGCCCAAGTCTGGACCTAAGCCTGAGACTAAGTGCTTCTACTGCAAAGGGACTAGTCACTGGAAGTGGAACTGCCCCAAGTATTTGGCGGATAAGAAGGATGGCAAAGTGAACAAAGGTATATTTGATATACATGTAATTGATGAGTACTTTACTAGTGTTTATAGTAACCCCGCGGTATTTGATACTAGTTCAGTTGCTAAGAGTAGTAACTCGAAACGGGAGTTGCAGAATGAACAGAAACTAGTTGAGGGTGAAGTGACGATGTGTGTCGGAAGCAGTTCCAAGATTGATATGATCATCACCGCACACTACCTATACTTTCGGGATTAGTGTTGAACCTAAATAAATGTTATTTCGTGTTTGCGTTGAGCATGAATATGATTTGATCATGTTTATTGCAATACGGTTATTCATTTAAGTTAGAGAACAATTGTTGTTCTGTTTACATGAATAAAACCTCCGATGGTCATACACACCAATGAAAATGGTTTGTTGGATCTCGATCGTAGTAATATACATATTCATAATATTGAAGCCAAAAGATGCAAAGTTAATAATGATAGTGCATCTTATTTGTGGCACTGTCGTTTAGGTCATATTGGTGTAAAGCGCCTGAAGAAACTCCATGCTGATGGGATTTTGGAATCACTTGATTATGAATCAGTTGATGCTTGCGAACCATGCCTTATAGGCAAGATGACTAAAACTCCATTCTTCGAAAAAATGGAGCAAGCAACTGACTTTTGGGAAATAATACATACTGATGTATGCGACCCGATGAGTGTTGAGGCTCGCGGCGAGTATCATTATTTTTGACCTTCACAGATGATTTGAGCAGATATGGGTATATCTACTTGATGAAACATAAGTCTGAAACAATTGAAAGTTCATATAATTTCAGAGTGAAGTGGAAAATCATCGTAACAAGAAAATAAAGTTTCTACGATCTGATCGTGGAGGAGAATATTTGAGTTACGAGTTTGGTCTTCATTTGAAACAATGCAGAATAGTTTCGCAACTCACGCCACCTGGAACACCACAACATAATGGTGTGTTCGAACATCGTAACCGTACTTTATTAGATATGGTGCAATCTATGATGTCTCTTACCGATTTATCATCATCGTTTTGGGGTTATGCATTAGAGACAGTTGCATTCACGTTAAATAGGGCACCATCTAAATCCGTTGAAACAACACTATATGAACTATGGTTTGGCAAGAAACCAAAGTTGTACTTTCTTAAAGTTTGGAGTTGCAATGTGAAAAGGTTTCAACCTGATAAACTCAAACCCAAATCAGAAAAGTGTGTCTTCATAGGATACCCAAAAGTTACTGTTGGGTACACCTTCTATCACAGATCCGAAGGCAATATATTCGTTGCTAAAAATGGATCCTTTCTAGAGAAGGAGTTTCTCTCGAAAGAAGTGAGTGGGAGGAAAGTAGAACTTAATAAGGTAATTTTACCTTCTCCTGAATTGGAAAGTAGTTCAACACTGAAATCGGTTCCAGTTATGCTTACACCAATTAGTGAGGAAGTTAATGATGATGATCATGAAAGCTTCGGATCAAGTTACTATTGAACCTCTTAGGTCAACCAGAGTATGTTCCGCACCAGAGTGGTACGGTAATCCTATTCTGGAGTTCATGTTACTTGACCATGACAAACCTACGAACTATGAGGAAGCGATGATGAGCCCAGATTCCGCGAAATGGCTTGAGGCCATGAAATCTAAGATGGGATCCATGTATGAGAACAAAGTGTGGACTTTGGTTGACTTGCCCGATGATCGGCAAGCCATAGAAAATAAATGGATCTTCAAGAGGAAGATGGACGCTGATAGTAGTGTTACTATCTACAAAGCTAGACTTGTCGAAAAAGGTTTTTGACAAAGTTCAAGGTGTTGACTATGATGAGATTTTCTTACTCGTAGCGATGCCTAAGTCTGTACGAACCATGTTAGCAAATTGCTGCATTTTATGAAATCCGGCAAATGGATAAACAAAACTGCATTCCTTAAAGGATTTATTAAAGAAAGAGTTGTATATGATGCAACCAGAAGGTTTTGTCAATCCTAAAGGTGCTAACAAAATATGCAAGCTCCAGCGATCCATCTATGGACTGGTGCAAGCATGTTGGAGTTGGAATATACGCTTTGATAAGTTGATCAAAGCATATAGTTTTATACAGACTTGCGGTGAAGCCTGTATTTACAAGAAAGTGAGTGGGAGCACTACAGCATTTTTGAGAAATATATGTGAATGACATATTGTTGATCGGAAAAAATGTAGAATTTTCTGGAAAGCATAAAGGAGTATTTGAAAGGAGTTTTTTAAATAAAGACCTCGGTGAAGCTACTTACATATTGAGCATCAAGATCTATAGAGATAGATCAAGACGCTTGATAAGTTTTTTCAATGAGTACATACCTTGACAAGATTTTGAAGTAGTTCAAAATGGAATAGTCAAAGAAAGAGTTCTTACCTATGTTACAAGGTGTGAAATTGAGTAAGACTCAAAGCCCGACCACGACAGAAGATAGAAAGAGAATGAAAGTCATTCCCTATGCCTCAGCCATAGTTTCTATAAAGTATGCCATGGTGTGTACCGGATCTATTGTATACCCTACACTGTGTTTAGCAAGGGAGTACAATAGTGATCTAGGAGTAGATCACTGGACAGCGGTCAAAATTATCCTTAGTGGAATAAGGATATATTTCTCGATTATGGAGGTGACAAAAGGTTCGCCGTAAAGGGTTATGTCGATGCAAATTTTGACATTGATCCAGATGACTCTAAGTCTCAATCTGGATACATTTTGAACATGGGAGAAATTAGCTAGAGTAGCTCCGTGCAGAGCATTGTTGACATAGAAATTTGCAAAATACATACGGATCTGAATGTGGCAGACCTGTAGACTAAACTCTCTCACAAGCAAAACATGATCACACCTTAGTACTCTTTGGGTGTTAATCACATAACGATGTGAACTAGATTATGACTCTAGTAAACCCTTTGGGAGTTGGTCACATGACGATGTGAACTATGGGTGTTAATCACATGGCGATGTGAACTATTGGTGTTAAATCACATGGCGATGTGAACTAGATTATTGACTCTAGTGCAAGTGGGAGACTGAAGGAAGTATGCCCTAGAGGCAATAATAAAGTTAATATTTATTTCCTTATTTCATGGTAAATGTTTATTATTCATTCTAGAATTGTATTAACTGGAAACATAATACATGTGTGAATACATAGACAAACATAGTGTCACTATTATGCCTCTACTTGACTAGCTCATTGAATCAATGATGGTTATGTTTCCTAACCATAGACATGATTTGTCATTTGATTAACGGGATCACATCATTAGAGAATGATGTGATTGACTTGACCCATCCGTTAGCTTAGCACGATGATCGTTTAGTTTGTTGCTATTGCTTTCTTCGTGACTTATACATGTTCCTATGACTATGAGATTATGCAACTCCCGTTTACCGGAGGAACACTTTGTGTGCTACCAAACGTCACAATGTGACTGGGTGATTATAAAGGTGCTCTACAGGTGTCTCCGAAGGTAATTGTTGAGTTGGCATATTTTGAGATTAGGATTTGTCACTCCGATTGTCGAAGAGGTATCTCTGGGCCCACTCGGTAATGCACATCACTATAAGCCTTGCAAGCATTGTAACTAATGAGTTAGTTGAGGGATGATGTATTACGGAACGAGTAAAGAGACTTGCCGGTAACGAGATTGAACTAGGTATTGAGATACCGATGATCGAATCTCGGGCAAGTAACATACCGATGACAAAGGGAACAACGTATGTTGTTATGCGTTTGACCGATAAAGATCTTCGTAGAATATGTAGGAGCCAATATGAGCATCCAGGTTCCACTATTGGTTATTGACCGGAGACGTGTCTCGGTCATGTCTACATAATTCTCGAACCTATAGGGTCCGCACACTTAAAGTTTGATGACGGTTATATTATGAGATTATATGATTTGATGTACCGAAGGTAGTTCAGAGTCCTGGATGACATCGGGGACATGACGAGGAGTCTGGAAATGGTCGAGACGTAAAGATCGATATATTGGACGGCTATATTCGGACATCGAAAAGGTTCTGAGTGATTCGGGTATTTTCGGAGTACCGGGGAGTTACGGGAATTCACCGGGAGAAGTATTGGGCCTTATTGGGCCATACGGGAATAGAGGAGAGAGGCCAAAAGGAAGGAAGGAGGCACCGCCCCCTTTGGTCCGAACTAGACAAGGGTGCAGCCCTCTTTTCCTTCTCCCTCTCCCCTTCTTTCCTTCTCTCCTACTCCAGAAAGGAAAGGGGAATCCTACTAGGACTTGGGAGTCCTAGTAGGACTCCCCACACTTGGCGCGCCCCCTCTAGGGCCGGCCTCTCCCTCCCTCCTTTATATACGGGGGAGGGGGGCACCTCTAGACACAACAATTGATCTCTTGGATCTCTTAGCCGTGTGCGGTGTCCCCCTCCACCATAGTCCACCTCGATAATATCATAGCGGTGCTTAGGCGAAGCCCTGCGTCGGTAGAACATCATCATCGTCACCACGCCGTCGTGTTGACGGAACTCTCCCTCAAAGCTCGGCTGGATCTGAGTTCGAGGGACGTCATCGAGCTGAACATGTGCTGAACTCGGAGGTGACGTACGTTCGGTACTTGATCGGTCGGATCATTAAGACGTACGACTACATCAACCGCGTTGTGCGAACGCTTCCGCTTTCGGTCTACGAGGGTACGTGGACAACACTCTCTCCTCTCGTTGCTATGCATCACCATGATCTTGTGTGTGCGTAGGAATTTTTTTGAAGTTACTACGTTCCCAACAAATCCTTCATGGCATGATCAATACACAGGCATTATATCCGAGACAAGTAGACCCACATCCATCTGCATCAACTACTATTACTCCACCCCTTGACTGTTATCCAGTATGCATCTTAAGGTATTAAGTTCATAACAAACAGAGTAATTCTTGAAGCATGATGACATAATGTAGACAAAGCAAGACCAAATAATATGTTTGAGCATCAGCATGTTACTCTTAGTAGCAACACTACAAATACATGCCTTGAAACTCCTCCTGTCATATAGTAGGGACACCGCAAGCTTGAACCTACTACCAAGCACCTCCCCACTTAAGATAAAAATCTAATTGGCCAAATGATATAGATAGATCGGAGAGAAATACAAGGCTATAAAATCACACATAATAAATCTCAGAAGAGACTAAATTATTTTCAATGAATAATTTGATCATAAACCCATAATTCATCAGATCCCAACGAACACACCGCAAGAATTACATTGAATAGATCTCCGAAGAGATCATTGTATTGAAGATCAGAGAGAGAGAGAGAGAGAGCCATTTAGCTACTGTTATGGACCCGTAGGTCCTGTGGGAGCTACTCACACATCATCATGGAGGCAGCAAGGTTGCTAAAGATGGCCTCCGTGATCGATTCCCCCTCCTGTAGAGTACTGATACAGGCCTCCAGATTGGATCACAGAAGAACAGAGGCTTGCGGCGGCGATAAAAATGTTTTGGGTCTCGCCCTGGGGATTTCTGGAATTTACAAAATTTATAGCGCCGGAATTAGGTCAAACGGAGGCATGTGGGTCCCACAAGCTCATGTGGTGCCCCCCCCCCCGGGCACGTCCCTTGAGCTCGTGGCCCACCTACAAGTCTTCTGGCCCTTCCCCGAAGCTTCTAGGGTCTCTTTTGGTCCATAAAAAATTACCATAAAGCTGCATCGTGTTTCGACTTTGCTTGGTATGGTCTTTCTGCAAAACAAATAAATAGGAAAAAAATAGGAAATGGCACTGGGCACGAGTTAATAGGTTGGTTCCTAAAAATGATATAAAATGGCATAGAAAGCATAAAAGATTGACTATATAATAGCATGAAACAATCAAAAATTATATATACATTAGAATGTATCATCCACTGCTACTTGTGGTAGGTGTTGGGATTTCCCCGAAGAGGAAGGGTGATGTGGTGTAGTAGCAGAAAGTATTTATCTCAGTAGAAAACCAAGGTTTATTGAACCAGTAGGAGATTCACACAAGCAAACATAAATGGTACCTGCACACACACACACACAAAAGCAAATACTTACACCCAACACGAGAAGAGGGTCGTCAGTCCCCTTGTGCTCATTAATTGCAAGGACTAATTCTAGTAATGGTAGATAGATAAATTGCAAAATGAAATAAAATAAAATAAATTGCAGCAAGATACTTAGAGTTTTAGTAATATGAAGTGAATGGACCTGGGAGCCATAGCTTTCACTAGAGGCATCTCTCTCATGAGCATAGTAATGGTGGGTACACAAATTACTATTGGGTAATTGATATCAAAGCGCATAGTTATGATGTTATTCATGGCATGATCAATACATAGGCATTACGTCCGTGACAAGTAGACCGAAACGATTCTGCTTCTACTACTATTACTCCGCTTAGAGAGCGTTTCTATGCTTGCCTCTCTAGGTATTAAGTTCATAACAAACAGAGTAATGCTTGAAGAATGATGGCATAATGTAGATAAAATGAGACCAATCAATATGATTGAACCCCATAGTTTTACTCTTAGTCGCAACAATACAAAGATGTGCCTCACTACCCCTTCTATCACGACGTGAGGACACCCAAGATTGAATCTATAATATGCACCACTTCCAATGAAGATAAATCAATCTAGTTGGCCAAACTAAATGGATAGATGGGAAAGCATTACATAGCTATAACAATCGCACATAATGAAGTTCAGAAAAGACTCAATTACTTCCAATGAATAATTTGATCATAAACCCATAATTCATCGGATCCCGACAAAAAATGCACCACAAAAGTATTAAATAGGATCGATCTTTGAAGAAAACATTGTATTTAATTAAGATCAACGAGAGAGAGAGAGAGAGAGAGAGAGAGAGAGATCTAGCTACTGCAATGGACCCGCATGTCCTGTGAGGAACTACACATGCATCATGGGAGAGGCAACAAGATTTATGTAGACGTCGTTCATGATCGATTCCCCCTCTAGCAGAGTACCGGAAAAGGCCTCCAGATGGGATCGTGGAAGAACAGAGACTTGTGGTGGTGGAATAATTATTTCGGGTCTTGCTCTGTGGGTTTCTGAATATATGTGAATTTATATGTCGGGGATTAGGTCAATCAGAACAGTAGGGGGGCACAAGGGGGTAGAGCATGCCCCCTACCTTGTCGTCATCTCGTATGGCTTCTAGACTTCTGCTCAAGCATCCTTGGTCTCTTGTGGTATAGAAAAACTAGTCAAAAAGTTTTATTGTGTTCGGACTCCGTTTGGTATTGATTTTCTATAAAAACCAAAACCAAATAGAAAACAACAATTGGCATTAGGCACTGAGTTAATAGGTTAGTTCCCAAAAATGATATATAATGATGTACAAAGCATACAAGATTGATAACATAATAGTATGAAACAATAAAAAATTATAGATATGTTGGAGACGTATCATCCACCTATAAGCCTTTTCCTGGTACTGATAGCATTTTAGTTTGTTAGGAGCATTCACCACTATAATAGAATAAGAGCCAGGGATCAAGGGCACCTAAAAATCATCATGGACCATACTTTCATAGTCATACCTTACAATCAGGTTGTTTTACTATATCATAAACAAAGTTTCCTTGTAACCTATAGACCTGAACTATAATGACCACTCACAAGCAATCAATGATGACTTCACTAGTTTCAGTCTTGATGATCTCTATCTAGATTTCTCGGGGTGGTCGCATCCGTGAACTCCGGTACATAGGTGACTCTTAACATTACAATAAATATGAAATGATCAAAAAGCTGTATAGTAACTCTTGTAGGGCGATCTCTACACAGTATTGTGCGTTCTTCAAGATATTAATTTGATTCAACAAGAATCATGAGAAACAATGTAGAGTAGCAATCATTTATTACCATATTTAAAGTACAAAGTAATTTGTCGTGTTTACATGAAAAAATTTCTTTACAATATATTATGGCATTTTGTTGCAGTACTTACCTCTTGGACTTTCATCTACCTGATTTGGTTGTATCATAAAATTATTAGTTTGTAGGTATTGCCCACTTGGGTTATTAAATAGATTTATGATTGCAAACTAAGTCATTTCTTGTATGAGTCACATCTAGAGTACTTTCATTTATCTGGTGTGGTGAGAGTCAAAGATAAGTGAGGACAACCAAGGATGTTCCTGGAAGGTGGGGCCTCTTGGGAATGGAGAAGCATTTTAGATTTTTGCGCCATGATAATAGATAATATAGTAACTAGGTCAAAGTATATGCTAACCTTAAAGTACAAACATGAAATTGCATCATTCTTGAATCTTATGTTTTGCTTATCGTAAATCATATATGCCAGTTTTGCCAATAGATTTAGTTTTTAGCGCCCAAACCAGCCCGAGCGCCGCCGCTGCTCAGAGCATCTCCAGCCGCGCCCCCAGAACGGCCTCCCCGGGTGATTTATCTGCGCCGGTGCCCAAAAAACGGCCCAGTCGCACCCCAGGACGCCGAATTCCGCCGGCTCGGCCCATTTTTGCGCCCGACGCTCGCAGGCCGAACCCGGCCCACTGGGGGGCGCTCGGGGGCTCCGGCGCAAGGGAAAAGCATTCCTGGGGCCACATTGACAGGCGAAAAGCCAAGCCACACGCTCAGATTCGCCTCCTACCACCCGTGCTCGGCCGCCACCCTGCGAACTAATTGATTTCTATTTGTATGCAAAAATTCACGCCGAACCGGGCCGAATATGGGCCGATTCATGCAGATATCGAGCCGTTTTTGGACCAAAAGTGGGCTGAATTCGGCGCCTGGGGGCGACGGCTGGGTGCCAAACCGCCCCAGCGCTGAGTTTATCGCCGGCGTACCCCCAAGCCGCTCTTTTTCGGCGTCTTGGGGAGGGCGAACGGCTGGAGATACTCTCAGCTCCACCATCCGCTCACCTCTGTCCACCCCGTAGCATCCCGTTTGTCCCTTCGGATAAGCGCGAGTGCCAGCTGCCCGTATGGCCAACCGGCGTGTCCATCCAGCCCTGTAACACAGTCCCGAGAAGACTTCGCTATAGATCGAGGTCGCCGGCTGTTAACTCCGGTCGTTGACGTCGCGTCATTAGTTTAGGCGCTAATCCCTCGCTAATGACCTCCTATGAGTATGACTAGTGGCCCCGCGCGTTTTAATTAAACGTGTTTAGTAATTTGTTTAAAATGACAGTCAATGATAGTTGTGTCCCACTGGACCCCATTGACCAGTCAACCGTCCCACTTGACTACTGACTGGGCAGTCAACTGTGCCCGCCTTGTCAGCCTTGTGCCTCTTTGCCAGGTACACTTTTGGGTACCCATAGCAGTTTCCATATTTAATATTTCAAATTAAATATAATTCCATAATATTCACAAATTCAATTAAACTTTGAAATTTCATATAAAATAATCTATAACTCAAATGAAAACAAATTATATATGACAAATGATCATAAAAAATATAACAAATCTTAATATGTCATTCACATGCAAGACAAACCCCTCTAACATAATGAACGTTGACATTTTGCATCATGATTAACTAACCGAATAATACCTAGAGCTAGAAAAATATTTTTAGATATATTCCCTCTTCTTTTAAAAAATTTAGTGGATGCATTAGAGCATATCATCATCACATATTGCCCTATCAAGCATCTGTTTTCCATTTGTCTGTCCGTTATTTGTCTGTTCCCACCTCCTCCTCTTCCTTTCCGGTAGACCTCAAGACTACTGTTGTCCCCGAGTACGAATACGTCGATGACGACCCGTCCTTGGTCAGTCCGATATTGACTATTCTTTCTCTCTACTTCTTTCATTAGAGAGTCGGTTCAGATATGTATTATGAGTAGATCATATTCTGCTGCATAGCCTGCTTTTGTTAAACTGATGTTGATACCTTACACGCAATCCTATTATGCTTAGCATAGATATGCTAGTCTCATCAGTTGCCCTACACTCTTGTCTGTTTGCCATGATATACTATCAGAGCATATGATCCCCTCCAGGCGATGATCACAGATATACACTATACTATTACACTATACATCATACGTTAAAGTTACGTCGGCTCATAGAGTACTCGTGAGTGATTCACTGTGGAAGAACGATAGGGCAGGCAGAGACCATCCAGAGAGAGGTGGCCTGGGCCCTAGTCGGTGTCCGCAGTTATTTCATAATAACAAGCTTAGCAAGATTTGGGAATTTGATCTGAGACTGCCACTGGTATATACACACTAACTATCATGCATGATAATGGTTATGGGGGCCTCGGCGTCGTTAGTTCCTCCTGAGAGGTTTGTCAGATGTCACAGTTCAACAGGTTGATTGTTGGAGTGAGGGGGAACTGCCTGCTGTGTATACAGAGGTGGGCTTTGGTCCTTGGCCAGTCACGCAACGTGCAGGAGTGCTTAGGGTGATCGGCCGATGACCCCTTCGCGCTTAGGATGTAGACCAGCATGTTGACCTCCCTGGAGAGCCTAGGTAGGACTTTGGCATGTCGATTATCCGAGGCCAGGAATTACCCAGAAAAGTGTGTTCGGCCAGAGGTAATCGAGCATATCGGGTTACATGTGCTGCAGCCCTGCAGGGAAGTTAAACTATTCAAATACTCATGTCCACGGTAACATGATGACTTGGAGTTCTGTCCAGACCTCTTACAACTAAAACTGGATATGTGATAAAACACATCGAGATAACAAACAGGAATACCTGAAGATCGCCTTCCCGCAGGGAGATGACGAAAGGATCTCTGGGCAGGTTATTGCTACATGTTTGCACAAGTTGGTACCATATACGCTCATCTCTTCTATTGCTGCAAGATGTTGTTAGTCTTCTTTAAGTTGAGCTTCTCCCCCTTTATTCTGGCATTTCTGCAATTCATTCCAAAGATATAGCCCCATTCGTTTGTTACCGATGCATATCTAGTATACTTATGATGTAAGTCTTGCGAGTACTTTGGATGAGTACTCATCTTTGCTTTGCTACTCTTTTCATTCAACCCGGTTGCTGCAACAGCTGGTAGGACCGCTGATGCGGGTTACCCCGATGGTGCTTACTACGTGGAGTCCGATGTCAAGGAGTAGTTCGGAGGTACCTAGCAGGAGCCATGCTCCTTTTCGATCTAGTGTTGTTGTTTTGATCAGCCTTCTTAAGGCAAAACTTATTTAACTTCATCTGTACCCGGACTTATGTTGTTTGTTGACTAATGTATTTTGGGCCTCGTGACTCAGGGGCTGATCAAGTCAAGTTTTAGAAAACTGTTCTGCCAGGCGTACAAATTCGGCATACAAATTCCACAAATTCGGCATACAAATTCCAATTTCAGGGGCTGATCAAGTCAAGTTTTAGAAAACTGTTCTGCCAGGCGTGGGCACCGGCTCGCCCCAAAAAATTTGTCTGGTTGATGCACAAGAATAGACTATGGTGCAACTATCGTCTTCAGAGAAGAGGCTGGCCAAATGAGTATTTCTGCCAGCTGTGTTTAAGAAATCTAGAAAGCTCTGAACACCTATTCTGGAAGTGCCCCTCCTCATTTTCAGTTTGGTCAAAGGCGGCTAGTGGTTTTTGATGCAACTCACTTCATCCTGACAATTGGCAGAGCAACACAAAAGCGGCTGACATCAGAAAAGAAATTATCTATGGAGCAAGACTATAACACAAAAAGGTTGTAAGATCGATGTTCATCATGATACTTGGAGAAATTTGGCATCAACGAAACGAGTGCACTTTCAGAAGAAGAAAAAAAGGTGGCCAGTTCGGCGAACATCACAACAAGCATCAGAAGAACCCTTGAGCTTTGGTGTCAGACAAGAGCAACCCTCTCAGAGCACCCATTTGGGGACCCGCCGTGAGTAGTGGTGGTTATGTATCGACTGAGGGGTAAACGGTTTACCATAAACCTATTTTCTTCTTTTTACCTCCTTGATCACTCGATCAGAAAACCACCTTCTGCATTTCCTGCTTGCTCTTTGCTATTGATCAATATGTGCCGGCCATCAGCTGGATCTTTAAAAAAAAACTATAGTCCTTTGGGGCTGACTAGAGTCTTTTGTGGCTTAAGTGTACAAGTAAAATGGCCTATTTTGTGTACTCCAACTCCAATGATTGTTCAGTAGCAAGACGTGTTGTTGCAGAATTTGCACGCTGAGTACTGTGCGGCAGCCTATAATTTGCTCGTGTAATACTAGTGCTTGTCTTTAGCAATATTGTTGGGCTGTTGTTTCTTTCAATGTTAAGCACTGAATGAATGGACATGGTCATGTACAGCATATAGGATTGTTGTTTTTCGCTATTTTTAAGCTTAACTGGTTAGCGTTGTTTCATCTCTAATGCGATGAAAAATGAATGTTTTGTTCGTATCGTCAACTGCCTAAAGATGTGCAAGTATGGATCTTTTTTTAACCTCTCTAATGGGTGGCTGATGGCTGGATGTGCTGATGTATCGATTGATGCATGCTTGAACTGCGCCAGTTCTCAGTTTCAATGAGAATGAGTACAGACTCAGCAAATAGGATGCAGATTCTACTATGGCAAACCGTCCACTGTAAAAAAGAATTAACAGTTAAATCTGCTTTATTCGTTGGACAGCAGGGCTACATCATTTACAAGAAAGGAGATTATAGCCTCGTGGGCTAATTATATCTAGCTAATCTTGCTAATTTGTGGCCGCTGTTGTTTTATGGTTGCTACTGTCGAATGCCTGAAAAAAAGGTTAAGTCTGAATCGTTTTTGGGCAGTTTTGGCCTTCAGTGGCTGGTGGCCTTTCGATCAGGAAGAAAGTGGCTTGTTTTCACTTGGGCCAATCAGTGCCATTGGATCTTATTTGAACGGCAGATGGGTGGGCGCATGTTACGCCGTGACTGCCAAGAGGCAAGTCACCTGATGCCAGTCCGCCTTTGTCAAGCCCCCGCAGAGTGGCTTCAGGCACCAACGTGTTGTCTACCCTGGAAAATGTTTCTAGTACAGTTTTTCTACTCCGTTTGGACCTGAAACATTAAATTATATAAATACAAGTGTAAACAAAAAAGGTATAAAATACAAAGAGTTAAACCAACGATAAAACTATAGAATTGATGATTTTGGGTTCCTATTAAACACATAATACAAAAAAAAACCTAAAAGGTTTTGGATTGCCACTCAACAAGCTTGTTTGTTAAATTAATTAGCTTAACTTAAATACATTTGTGGAGAATAATATTGAACTTCAGGAATTATTTGAGCATCAACACTAGTTACCAACATGTTCGCAACATTTCTAGATCTTCTCCTTGGCAAGTGCATCACTAATTTCTTCGGAGGCAGATTTGACAGTACCATGCCCCTGGATATATCTATGGAGGACAGAAGAGGCCCAATAATAATAGGGCGGCTCAAGCCTACAACTCAATGTCCATAAAAAAAATCAGGAGAGAAGAGAGAGCAGGAAGCTTCGTGCTTCAGTTAGCCAAGAGCCAGCAGTGTCGTCAAATCTTTTTTTTTTCATAAGACAAGGCATATCTTCATCACAATGCCAAAGGATGTCGCCGACAAAGAAAAATATGGCAGATTAGACCAGACATGCCAACAGAGGAAGATAAGAATGTTCCTCTGGGTATGTGGGTGAACAGCATGTGGGCTTTGACTAATTTGTAGGTCTGGAGCCCTGTTTTCAGAGAATGTTGCGAGTCGACAAAAGGGCAATCAACGAACAGATGGTCGGAGATCTCAGGAGTGGAGCATCTTCCACAGCCCAAGCGCTGGGAGCAATGTTTGAGGTGAAGTGAAGATGTCTGATGAGAGCAGCAGCAAAAAGTATTGATATTACATTGAGCTCCATGCAAAGAAACCACACAAGGAATTGCATGTATATCATACTCCATAGTCACATTTTATAAGAAAACTACTGAAAACCGAAAACAGCCTAGCTAAAACAATTTTCTCACAGAAAGTAGACATGGAAGAAACAGAGGGTGAGAGGGGTGTAGGCAAGGACGAGCACGGATAAATAATTGGTCGGGCGTCAACACCAGAAGGCAGGAGCACACAATCACAAATGGTTTCCCAGGCAGGAAAAACCGAGGAAGTACACCCCAAAGCAGCCACGGACCTCACTACTCTCCAAATTGAGCTGCAACCAGCAAACTTTATACCTAGTGCAGAACAAAGAAAAGCATAAACATAAAAATGGCAGGGCAGACTATTGAGTTTTGCCAGCTAGCTATTACAGAACCTATTTCCTGAATTATTTAAATATTATAAAACTGATAGTAGAAGCATATGGCTATTTCATCACAACAGTCATGATATGTAATACCCCAGCCCTCCGCAGGACTCAAAACTACGTCAGCAAGGAAAGGCATGTTACTAACCATATAATTTACTCCTAGTTAACTTCACAATTCTGAATCCTTTTGCATGCTACCACCAAATTCCGCAAATAAGTACACTATGAACATCTACACAAAGTTCTACAACTTCTTTGTTCACACAGAAATAATATTCGGCCATCTTCATGAGTTAAATCGCACTGCAAGGTTCCTGCATATGAATATTGCACAGGAAAAAACACAGATCGATGGATTGGAGAATAGCTCAAATTCAAATTGCCGAAACATTGATCTAGTCGACCAAATTTCACATTCTTAAAGCCTCCTGAAACAGCCTACCTGAACCAATTTTGTTACAGAAAGTAGACATGCAAGAAGCGGAGGGTGTAGGCAGGAGGAACAGGGGGAACTAGCTAGTCAAATTACACAGCAAAGCCAGACAAAGTTTTTGAGCCATACCCTCAAAACAATAAAATGCAGAATCCTAGAAGTTTCAGACCGACTAATTAAGAGAACAGTGAGTTTGCCAACTAAATATTGCAGAATCTACTCCGTATATTTATTTAAATATAAATTTATAAACACAGGCAGGGGAAGCATATGGTGTACTTCATAATAACAGACATGATAACTAATAAATCTTTCTCAGGTGGCATATGTTGCACCTTATGGGTATGTTTTGTTGGTACCCAAAACCAGCCCTATAACTTTTTTTGGTCATAGCCAAACAAGTTATGCTTCTTTCAATGATTCCAATTTCTTTTTGGCAGGCCCATACCAACTTGCCAACTCTATTTCATATTCTTGTCAACGTTGACCAAATCATAGGCAAACAAAACCTTGGCTGAAATTTTAGCTAGTGCCAAATATTTTAGTGTCAACTTAGTCTCAAACCTAGACACACAAAAAAGTACAGTGGATTAAAAATAAGTAGTATCTGATTTTAACAGAGCTGTTGAAACAGAGAAATACCTGAGTAAAACTGATATGAAGTTAGTTTGCACATTCAATGGTAAAACTAGCATACCACATCATTCCTGAACAGAAAACAGATAACAGAATCAAAGATTCAGTTAGTGATGTTGTGACATGTAGCACCTCCCGATCAGAACAGTCATAAATGAGGAACACATACCTCTGTAAAAAAACTAATCAGTATTTGCTCTACCCACTGACAGGATGGATATCCAGGACATGTACAGTGCCAAATGCAATCAGCACTAAATACACTTGGCAAGCACTGCAGTATTGCATCTTTATGTGAGCTTTGTGTTTCGAACTAGGCATCATGCAAGTTGTTTTTTCTTTTCACACCACATCAACAAACTGAGTACAATCAATATCTCGGAGAGTAATCTTGCCAAGAAGTAGATCGCTTGCATGTATGGAGCACAGTGGGAGGCATTTCTTGTTCAGACTCTCATGAATGGCACTTAGTCCTTGGACCCACTTCTTTTCATTCAAAGGATCGACATTTAGTCGATTCTGCAAAAGACGTATCCGGTAAAGGGCAGTGTCTGTTCCAGCACAAAAATGAGCCAGGCATGGGAGGGAGGTGTCATCGACCGCCAACCTGACCAAGATCATTGTCAAGGCTCCATCCACAGGCTTTGGATCAGAGAGATTCTTATCACCCATCATCTTGATCTCCTTCTCTGTTGGAAAGTACACTTCAGGCACTCCATTTTCATTTGTCACCTTCAAATCCTTTGTATAATGGCTAATTGCTTGCCTCTTGGTGCACTCATGCTTCTCCGCCAATGTCAAGAAGCAGGAGAACCTCAAGTGATAACTCACAACAATCTTGACCATCTTGAAATTCCGACAGCAGCAGAAAAAATCTAGCCACCTCCTCCCCACACCAGCATACCATTTGATGATATCTGCATCATCCAGACAGATAAGTAGCTTTATTGGCCGTGGCCGTCCCATGGAATTTGTGAACCCGGCCAACTTTACCGCCTTTCTTACAAGCTCTATTGGTGCATTGACCCTCATCTTCAACTCTGTCAAGTCCTCAACAATCCTATTCTCATATTGTCTCTCGTCCTCCTCCTCTGCTAGCATCTCCTCATCCTCAGTTATGTCATGGCCCCTCCTCGGCATCAAAAACCTGTCGAGTGTTTCCTGTAATTGGTCATAGGAGTCCACCAATGTTGATGGCAACTGATCCCTCACCCTATTCAGTGACAAGAAGTCACCAGATGTGAACAATCGGTGCCAATGACGGCGATGCTCCTGCGACTTGAAGTATTCAACCACTGTCTCCTCTGCCCAACCCTTGAACTCCTGCCGCACTTCATCCTCAATTCGGAAGGCAAACTCAAACTCATGCCCACGCCTCACCTTCTTGAACAAGTGGTTCAGTATCTTCAACCCAAGCTTCTTCCTCCGTGTCTCCCGGGCATTCTTCAGCTCCTGCGCCTCCGCTGCTTTCCTTTTCAGATACATCTTCCTTGCCCTCTTCGCCTTCTCAGACATGGGAGGGTGTAAGACTGACGGCGGCACGGCTTGAAACTCCATCCCCAGGAATTCCATCTTCTCTGACGCTGCACTGTGAACTGAGCTACCAAACCTGTCAACCTTCACCTCCAAATCCCTCTCAAACACTGAGAGGATCCTATCTCTGACCTCAAGTGTGAGCATCTTCGACCCGGAGGTCACAACCATCGTCTCGTCGAGATACCGGACGGCATACACTCTCACAGGCGTATGCCGAACGCTGTCATCCTTAACTCTGGGATTTTTCTTGTGCACCTCCTCCCGGATGGCCATCACCTCTCTATCCACAGGATCAAAGAATATGTTCAGCATCGTGATGGTGAGCTCCGACTCCTGCGGGAGCCCGCGGCAGAGCTCAGAGCCGCCGAGCTCGAAGGCTATCGCATCGGAGAGGAACATCTCGCGCAGATAGTCCAGGAACCCGGGGTCGTCGACCTTGCCGGAGATGGCGTCGAGAAGGCGACGGACGTGGCGGGTGGCAAAGGGCTGGCGCGGGATGGCGACGCGGAAGAACCAGGTGGCGTTGGGGATGGAGCGGAGGTAGCGGATGGCGGCGTGGCGGGCACGGTAGGCGAAGGTGGCTGCGCGCGGGGCGAAGACGGCGTCGAGGGCGGAGGCCGCGGAGAGCATGGCGAGGCGGAGCGGGAGGGACGGGAGCGGGAGCGGGCGGCCCTTGAGGCGGGAGGGGAGGATGAGG
>NC_041392.1:693010366-693013638 GCF_002162155.2 Triticum dicoccoides | reverse complement strand
GCGGAGCAGCGCCTCGAGCTCCGCGGAGGAGAGCGGCGCCGGCACGGCGACGGTGGGGGTGGTGGAGGTGGAGAGGGCGCGACGTGTGGGGAGGAGGACGCGGCGGTGCGCGCGGGCGAGGCGGGGGAGCATGTGCGGCGCGGCGGAGGTGGGGAGGGGGCGGAGGCGGCGGCCGGCGGGCGGGAGGAAAGCGCAAGTTTGCGACCGCCGCGACTAGACCACCAGACAGGCTCCGCGCGCGTGGTGGGCCGAAGAAAGGGCCGAGTCACGAAGCACACGGCACTTCAAGCACAAACAAATGGCCCAAAAAGGTTAAAAAGAACCGAGAAAAACATTCTATCATTTCACCAAACATCATGCCACTACAAAGAAGTACTCCCTCCGTCAGGTGCATAGGGCGCCTAAGAAAAAGCTTTGCGATTTAGGCAGGTTGAGATTGAAGGAGAGCGCGCACAGGTTTTCCTAAAAAACGAAAGTGAATTTGGAAATTAATCCCGTCATTAGTGCTGGCCGTTTCAGCTAACCCATGCAAAGGAAATATCCCACGTCACACCTCACACGGCCCACCCGTGGAATTCGCTCGCCTAATCAGCGCCTGGCTACCGTGCATGCATTGGCTCTTTCCTTCTCTCACGGATCGAAAGAACGAGGCGGTTTAGATAAACGAGGAGCATTTAATTGAATTGCGTCTAACACTTTGGAATTTTAGGATTTTCTTAGGCGCCCTATGCACCTGGACGGAGGGAGTAAAGGAGATTACATCCATATAGATACACCACCTAGCAAAGACCACAAGCATTGAAGCGAGCCATAAAACAAGAGAGCCCCGAGCTCGCTCGGTCGCTTCTGTCAGGAGCTCCTATGTCGCTAAGTGCTAAAAGATGTGAATGTGTCACATAGACGTGAGGACTTGGGCGGCCTATTTTGTGCCCATGAGCTCTTGTTGTGGCCATAGCAGCGAGCGATTCTGTTTCATTAGTATTTTGTTGGTTTTATCTAATTTTTTCAAAAAAAATATTATCTTTAAACAGAGTTGTTCTTTAAACAAGAACATATTTTTGAAAATTTGAGGGCATTTTTGGAAACATGAATATTTTTAAAGCTTTTGTGAATATTCTTAAAATGTCTAAACATCTTTTTAAAACATTGGCCTGTTTTGAGAAAGTGAAACATCTATAAAAAAAGTGTTCGGGAACATTTTTTATATAAAAAATTAGTACAGTCAACGGCATATACCCCTTCGCGCCTATACCCATGCAAGGGAACCCACGCTAAGGTTTGCGGTGCCTCCCTTCACGCAGCCACGAGCCTGCATCTTCTCTTGTGGCATTAGGACCATTGAGGCGCGGTGGATCCTTGTCCTTGTCGGCGGGAGAGCTCCGTCTTTAGGTACTTTTTCTATGTTTGCTCGAGTTTCTATCGAAGGCGAGACGATTACAGCTTCTTGAAAATATGGAATAAGGTTCTTCTCGCCTAGCCTCCGTCCCGGTGGTGCTTCTAGCGTGTCATCGAAGGACGTGTGGAGGTTTGTCTCCGACGGATCTCGCTGGATTCAGTCGACGTTTGTCTTTCGTGGATCCATTTGGATCTAGTCTTCATTTGTCTATGTTTGTGTGTCTACATGTTCGATCCTTCCGATTTACTTTTCTCTTTATTGGTGATGGTTATTGTTCTAGTGCACTGGTCCTCTAAGGCCTTAGCACGACGACTTCCAAATTGTCTGCTACAACAAGGTTTGCCCCTCGGGTAATGGAGAAGAGATGACGACGGCGCGTCTTCGACTCGCTCTATAATGCTTGTAGTCGTCGCTAGACAGTCTACAAATTTTTGTGTTCTTTGTACTATCTTGACAGTTGACGAATAGATCGAAAGTTTTTCCCGTAAAACAACAACAACAATAATAGGAAAAACTGAGCTAGAGCCTTGCCAAACCCCAAAAAACTAGATCTATAACCTTCCCAATAACCGTAACTTGTCTAGCACAACTGTAGCTAATTGGGCCAGTCCATCTCATAATCCTTTGAGAAAAAGGGTTTCCCCCCGCTTTGTATTCCAAAGCAATCATCCGATACAACCAACGAAAGGTGCTGGGGCGAAAGCAGCATAAGCACGCCCAAAAGAAAGAAAGAGAAAAAGAAAAGAAACAAATGCCGACAACGGCGGATCGACAAAAATGACGAAGCCTCGCGACCGCTGCGTCCCCCGGAGTCGCCCACCAAGCTCCGAGACTCCGAAGCGCCGGTACCAATCAACACCTCCAAGAAGGGACGCGATGATGGCGACGCTGCTGCTAAGGATTTCCCGCGGTACACGGCGAGGAGAGAGGAAGGGTAACCCCGACGCCCTCCAGGAAGGTCCGGTGGCACCCTCAGGCGCCACCGCGTCGGTGTCGGCCAAGCCAACAGGGATTTCTCCCGACCCCATCCTCCACCTCAGGCACTCCGGAGCTCGCCACCAAACCGACCACCACCCTGTGCCAGCATGGACACGAAGCTTCCCACGCTGTCTCACCACGGCACCGCGAAGATGGTCTGCACAACAAAGAAGAGGAGCCGGGACTAGGGCAGCAGCATTGTCAGCATACGGGAGAGCCCCACCTCCACCGTCCATGACGGTAGCCGACCGGACGCCAAAGCAGGAGCCTACCGGGCCCGTGGCCCACAGGCCCAGACAGCTCCCGCCTCCGCGCAGCAGCTGGCACGCCGTCGACGCCGCTGCCCCAGTCCAAGCCGCTCCCTAGCCTCCCCATACAGAGAGCGTCGCGGTCGCGCCGGAGCCGACCCGCAAGGACCCAGATGGGGCTCTACAGGCCCGGATCTGGGCCGGGGACGCGCCACCGGCCATCCAGCACCACCGGAACGCCCCGCTGCCAAGAGGCGGCACCACCGTGGCAAGCGCCGCCGGCCTCCGCCACCAGGACGCCGGGCCGCCACCAGCCGAGCACCACCGCCGCCTTCCCCCACCCTGAGAAGGAGGAGAGCGCGCGGGTAAGGGACGACCTGCCGCCGCCGACACCACCCGGCCGGACCCGGGGGCGACCGCCGGCGGCGGCGGGGGAAAAGGGCGGAGGAGGATGAATGAGAAGGAAGGGCGGGCGCGCACCGCCCCGGCCGCCTTCCGGGGAGACGGCGAAGGCGGCAAGGTGGGGAGGAGGGGATGGGGGCGGGGAGGGGAGGGGGAAGGGGGGCCTGCGCCGGGCGGCCGGCGGCGGCGGTGAGAAACCCTAGCGGGGGAGCGGGGGAGCGGGCACTTGCTTTTGTATCTCATAATCC
>NC_041392.1:692999468-693010231 GCF_002162155.2 Triticum dicoccoides | reverse complement strand
AAAAAAAAAATCTACAATGCAGCGATTCGGGGAGAGGGAGTCACCGACCCGGCTGTGTTGGAAGCTATAGCCTGTCGTGAGGCTCTTGCACTTGTAGAAGATTTGTCTGTTCAACACCCGGTGGTGGCGTGTGACCGCAAACCGGTGGTACAAGATATTCAAGACTGTATTGGAGGAGCTTATTTGACAGTGATTAGAGAAATTCGACTACGTAGTTCCAATAGTTTTATTTTTTAAGGTAGAGCGTCGAATGTTGATGCGCATAATCTAGCCAAACACTCCCTTTTTGCTTATCAGGGTCACCACTTGTGGCTCATTTCTCCTCCCGACCTAGCATGTATCCCTCTTAATGCTCACTTAGATCAATAAAGTGTTGGCACCACTAAAAAAATGCTACAATGCAGCGATGGCCGAAGGAAAATGTCATGGGATTTTAAAAACATAGTAACAAGAAAAAATGCATAGTTCTATTAGCCTATTATATCTTGAATCCTACAAGGTTTGAAAACTACAAGATTTCGGATCATAGACTGTTTAACGCCACAAGAGAGACAATGGAATTGTCTGAAGACGTTTGCGTGGATCAAAAAGTTCCTCCATAATAGAGTGCATAACATTTCTTAGGAAAAAAATCTTGAGTACGGAAATCCTTCAAAAATCCTTTGAATCAATCAAAGGAGCCTTAACAAAATTGTGGCGCTTTGAAAACCTACAGGAGACTATGCATGGCTGGCCTCCTTTTGGAATCTCTGTTTTTCTCGTCGTGGTTATAGACCGGACCACTTCAGCGAACTCGGCCCTATGCTGTCAATCTTTCAGTGGCATCATGCATGGTTTACAACTCCTGAAAAAAGGATGTATTTGACGCATTTGCAGCGGAAATAGTGTCCGTATTTGGAGAGATAATTGGATCCCGAGAGGAAACATAAAAATAAACATAAATCCGACAAGCTCACGAACCCGTTGGGTAGCAGACCTCATCGACCAGGAGAGTCACGCTTGGAAGGAAGATTACATCATGCATATATTTACACGCGAAGATGCAAATGATATTTTGAGCATCCGACTACCAAATTATGATGAAGAGGATTATAGTGCTTGGCAGCCCGAAAAAAATGAAATTTTGCGCTACCGGTTAGTCATGGACGAAAAGGCTCCTGTGGTGATTGGGTCCAGGCACAATACCCAAGGGGATCACAGTATTTGGAATAATATCTGGAAGACAAATGTACCCCCAAAAGTACGCATTTTCACATGAATACTAGCAACTGAGTCACTGGCGGTTCAAACTAATAGATTTCGACGCATCCCAGGCCTCATTCCGACTTGTAATGTATGTGGAGCCGATGATGAAACAGGCTTCCATATGGCACAACGATGCACATTTGCAAGAGCCCTGTGGCACGAACTAAAGGAGGTATGGAACCTGCCCCTGAGCATGAAATAGAATACACTAGAAGGGATTGGGGTCCTAATCCTGCTAGATAAGGTGAGTGAAGATATGAAACAAAAATTTATGCTTTTTTGGTGGCGTGTTTGTGAAAGTGTGTTATATCGACTAGAGGGGGGTGAATAGACGATTTTTATAAAAGTCTTCAAAACATGAAAGTTTCAAAGACAAATGATAGAAATAAACCTATTACCATGTAGCGAAAGGTAGACTACACTAGGCAGACCATAGTCAAGCATTTAATGAAGTGAAACCACAATGACCAATAGCAGCTAGGCAGTAAGGATCAGGTACATAGTGAAGACAAATAGATAAAGCAAATAGGCACTGACTTCACAAGAGCCAATTGTAGATAAAGAGATGGGAAGGATAGAACCAGTGTGCGTGATAAAAACAAAGGTTTGGTAGACCAGTTCCAACTGCGGTGACAGTTGTACGTCTGGTTAGGGCGGATAGGTATTTAAACCTGAGGACACTCAGTCCCGGACACTTAGTCCTGAACACGCAGCTCAGGAGACTTAGTCCTCACCGTATTCCTCTTGAGCTAAGGTCACACAGACCACACCCAATCACTCTGGTAAGTCTTCAAGGTAGACTTTCAAACCTTCACAGAGTTCGTTCACCGGCGATCCACAATGACTCTTGGATGCTCAGAACGTGACGCCTAACCGGCTGGAGGATTCACAGTCCTCAAGTGTAATAAGTCTTTAGATCACACAGACAAGAAGACTTAAGTGATGCCTAACACTCTTTGGCTCTGGGTGGTTAGGGCTTTATCCTCTCAAGGAATTCTCTCTCAAAGGCTTCGAGGTGGGTTGCTCTCAAACGACAAAAGCCGTACTTTAACTCTGAGCAGCCAATCGTTTATGGTTGTAGGGGGTGGGCTATTTATAGCCACTAGGCAACCCGACCTGATTTGTCCGAAATGACCCTGGGTCACTAAGGAACTGACACGTGTTCCAACGGTCAGATTTCAAACACACACGGCAACTTTACTTGGGCTACAAGCAAAGCTGACTTGTCCAACTCTGGACAAGATTTGCTCTCATATTCTTCACTCGAAGACATAGGATTTTAGTTAAGCATCACTTCAGCCATTCTGACTGGTTCTCTTGGACCCCACTTAACAGTACGGTGGTTCCTATGACTCAACAAAGAAGAAAAAGAACTACGAAAGATCTAAGTCTTCGCGCTCCATAGTCTTCATGCGATGTCTTCTCTTGTCATAGTCTTCAATGTGAATGTCTTCACATACCACCTTTGACTTCAATGTCTTCATACATTTTTAGGGGTCATCTCTGGTAGGAAAACCGAATCAATGAGGGACTTCTACCTGTGTTATCCTGCAATTCTCACAAACACATTAGTCACTCAACTAGGTTTGTCGTCAATACTCCAAAACCAACTAGGGGTGGCACTAGATGCACTTACAATCTCCCCCTTTTTGGTGATTGATGACAAACTAGTTGAAGTTTTCAACGGGGAATATAATATGTGAAATTGTAAAGGAATTGTCTTCATAAGTTGCAAGGGCTCCCCCTGAAGATGTGCATATAAGTAATTTGCTTTTGGAATGCAAATGCACATGGCAGGTTGTACTTGTGGAGATCCTCTTCAACTTATGATGACAATTCATCATACATGAAAAGTATGTGAAGATAATGACATGCATAATGAAAAATGGACGTCTGCAAAATGATCTAAGTGCGGAATTTATCGTTGCACATGTGGAATTTATCATCGCATCACAAAATAGCAAATAAGTAGCAGACGACCATCGAGTTTAAGTGTTACAACTCAAAGAACCAAATGTATCAAAACGAGAGTTGTAAACACTAGGAAAAACATAAAGTAACCGCCCATATGGACCCGCTTGAGACCCTTCCGGAACCTAGCCTGCTTCTTGGCATCTGTGGACACTTATTCTGTAGCATAGCGGGCAAGGTTCTCAAATTCTCTACTATAAGCATCAACAGCCATCTTACTCTGGGTGAAACTACAAAACTCTTCTCTCTTGCGGTCAATGAGGGCTTGAGGGATGTGATGCTCGTGAAAAGCCTCAATGAAATCTCTCCAGGTGGTTATCTGGCCAGCTGGAAGCATAGCCTCATAGTTCTGCCACCAAATACTAGCAGGACCTTCCAGGTGATAAGCAGCATAGGTGACCTTGTCACCTTCAGCTACGTTCGCAGAACGCAGCTTGTGTATGATACTACGGAGCCAGTCATCTGCATCAAGTGGTTCAATGGAATGATGGAAGGTAGGTGGTTTCAGGCCAATGAAGTCATGAATGGACACAAACTCTTTGTGCTGCTGGGAGGTGTTCTCCTCAATACGTGCTAGCAAGCGGTTAGACTCACGCTTGTTCCTCTCCATCTCTAGCATGATCTCTGCCAACGAAGACTGATCGGGAGGATCCTCATCCCTACCATCTCCTTGGTTCCGGCTGCGAGCAATAGAACTTCGGTTAACCGGCAACATCCTAAAGAACCAACCAAGGAAACAAGGATGGATTCAGCATCATCATAAGGATGTAGAATATAGTACGAGGAAAAATACTATCTCTTGAACTCCTAGGACAATTCCGGCAGCATAACGGCAGTAAAATGCTCGAAATGAGACATTCTGCAAAAGACGGAGTAGCACCATACTCAACATCATCACTCAAAGTTCTGAGATATTACTAAACAGGCTACACCAGAGGTACTCGAACTGGGATATGACTCTGACCAACCAATCCTAAGAGACTACGGAGTAGTAACACATGATCCTGATAGACAGAAGAGGAAGCCTAGTTCCTTAACCCCGTAGGAAGATAGGATGACTCAGATCAGAAGGGCATGAGATATAAGGAGTAAAAAGAGCCTTACGTTCCCTTCCACAATCAATTCCCCTATATAGCTAAAGAATTTCTAGACTCAACTTCGACCAGGTTGGCTTGGAAATCCTACAGGCAGTCAGGCTTTGATACCAAAGCTGTCGGGACCGCGATCCTAAGTAACACCGATCTAGCATGTAACACATCATATCACTTTGCGGCCTCACGCACGGTATTCCCACGGGTGCCACCTTACCTGGCCCGGGACCGTTTGCGCCTTTTGGCTCACGTATATGATAGTGTCGCTAGCATCCATATGACAAAGAACCCGGGCCGACATGGCTAGTCGTGAATCCAAAGCGGCACTAACTCATGAGGACAGGCATACATGAATCACATCGAGCATGTCGGTCATCAACGTATGAATCCGGGCTGTAGCACCGGGCTAACAGGACTCCGGATGTCACCGCGTGACATTTCCCCGAAGGGACAGACACAGGAACGAAGTGAAACACATGCCGGCCAGTCAAGTGTCCTGAGCAGTAGTGTTGGGCTAGCAGGACTCTGGTGAACCGGGCTGTAGCGGACTACCATGGCTCAAGGAAGCACTAGACTACATTTCCCCATAGGAGAGGCTGCCAAGGATAAACAACCAGATTGTCGGATCCCACACATAGCAATACACGTTACACGTACGCATAACATGCAAGTATGTGCTATACAACATGGCACCACAACATAACGCAAACTCATATAGATAAAGGCTCAGAAGAGCCACATAGCATAAATACAAGCAGGGGTCACATGACCCATCATTCGGAGCATACAAGCAACAAGCGGAAACATTACATGTCTGAGTATAGACAACTACAAAAGAAAAGGCTGTGAGCCTGACTATCTACAACGTCCGATCAAAATCGTAGATGAGGTACAAGCTACTCGTCGAAGTCCAAGTGGTACTACTAGTGAGACAGATGTCTCAACTGCAAAACATAAATAAAGCAAACGTGAGTACAAAGATACTCAGCAAGACTTACATCAGATCCTATCATACATGCATTTGTATCAAGAAGATAATGTGGGGTTTAGTTGCAGCAAGCCAGCTTTGACTCAGTGGCTATCCTGTTCTACGGCAACGAGAAACTTCTTTGAGGTGAGGCAGTGCACACGAGTCCACTAGACACCACATCAATACACTAGTATGGATTCATCCTCGTCTCCTTACGAGAAGGCCATCCATAGCACTCACACTTGTCTTGAGCATTTTAGCGTATCCACTTTAAGTTGTCTATGTACCACGTAAGCATCCAAGAAGTCCATAACCGAGGACACGGCTATTCGAATAGATCATGATAACCCTGCAGGGGTGTACTTCTTCACACACGCTCTCACCACTTATCACCATATACACATCATGTATCTTGGCAACCTTCAAGCGGAAGCCTGGCGAGGGTGTCGGCCACGACCTGACTAACCACACAAGACTCTAATCCAGGTTTATCGCCTATTCGGGTTCCATCCGCAAGGAGGTCCGACCGGGGTGTCGCTCACGGCCCCAAATGATGTGTGCAGGGTTCCCAAGCCCACCTCGCCGGATGGATCTACGCTTGGTACACAGTGCCACTTGTGCCTAGTCTGTCCCAAGCCCACCTGGCCGGGTGCCACTTGGTAGACTACTAACACTACCTACAAACACCAGAAACTATTTGCAACTCCTCGATAGAGGTCAAGTTGGCTAATAAGTCGAGAGGGGCACTTAAGCATTCCAATGTGTGGTAGTAGCTAGTCATTGGACAACATACACGGAACTCAGTGCTTAAGGACGGTTCCAGTGAGATAATCCACCATGTACTCCTACACGGCCTCTCACCGCTACCTTTACCAAATCGTGTTCACACGCTTAACTCTCAACACCAGAACATATCGTACCACTCCAATTCATTCCCAATGAATCAGACCTGACACAACTCTAAGCAATAGCAGGCATGGCATGGCAAGAACACAACATGGCTCAATCAGATCCTACACATGCTAATGGGTTTCAACTATTTACTGTGGCAATGACAGGTCATGCAAAGGAATGGGTTCAACTACCGCAGCATAAAGTAGCAGTTGATTCGCTGTTGTCCTAATGCAATAAAAGAGAGCAGGAGCGAGAGAGTCGGATCATGTCGGAATGAACAAGGGGGTTTGCTTGCCTGGTAGATCAACGGAGGGGGCACTGCTCCTCTGATAGGTACTCTCGAACACTTTCCGGAGCAGGACCTATCGAGAAGGAACGGTGTCGGAAATCAAACACAAGCATATGCAACATTATGATGCATGAACATGGCATGAGTATGGGATGTTGTATGAGCTAGTGCAACTAGCAACACAATTAAATGAAGCTGGTTTGAATACAAGATTCAAATTCAAACTCCATATATGATTAGTTAAATGCCATTTATTTGTTTTGTCCAAAACAGAGGACAAACATTTTTCAAACATGCATGAAAATGCCATAAACAGATTCCTTGAATTTTTTTGATAATTTTTCATATATAAATTATTTCAATCTGAGCTACGGTTGAATTTCTATGAATTTTTGAAGTTTATATCATTTTCTGGAATTTCCTGACTTATTTTAATATCAGAAAATGATATATTGCATCAGCACAGCGTCATGCTTGCGTCAGCAAGTCAACAGCGCTGACCAAGTCAAACCTGACGTGTGGGGTCCACACGTCAGTGACTCAGTTAGTTAACAGGGGGTTTAATTAGTCTAATTAGGATTAGTGGGCGCCGGGCCCACTGGTCAGTGACTAGGTAACTAACCTAGTTAATTAGTGTTAATCTAATACTAACTAAATGTCAGGGGGTGGCCCACGCGTCAGTGACACAAGGGGGAGGGTCCACCCTGGTCAGCGGGTCAAACCCGCTGGGGACTCGATGCCGGCGAGGCCCGAGACGGCGGAGGGCGTCGGAAACGCGTCTCCGGCGACCAAATGGGCCGCGGAGACCATCTCCGAGGAGCTGGTGCTCGTGCGCATCCACTGGTGCCCTCCGTTTCATCGGAGACGGCCTAAATCGACAGCGGCGACCACTTGGGCGGCGGCCGGAGTTCGGCGGGGAGGGGAGAAGGGGCTACGGTGCATGGCAGGAGCAGCAGGTGAGGGTTTTGGGGTCCTGGCGTTGCACTGAGCACGATGGTGTGCTCGGTTGCGGCTGGCTCGGCCCCTGGCCACGGTGGCTCCATGGCCGGCGGCGAGGTGCTACTGCTTCGGTCAAAACGGCGGCTGCGGTGATCGAGAAGCAAGGGGAAGAGGGGAAAATGACGATGGAGCTCACAGCGGTCGCAGAGGGCGTCGAAGCGGGCTCGGGGAAGTGTTGGTTGCCGCGAATTTGACGGCGGTGATCCACGGCGGCCGAGGCCGAAGACGAGCGCGATGGCGATGCTCCAGAGCCTCCCGAGGCGTGTGGCTCGACGGAGAGGTAGCAGGTGACGGCGCGGAGCTTCTGAGCTGGTCGGAGAAGCGAGGGGAAGGCGGTGGCTACAGAAATGGCGAATGGCGGCGACGGTAGTGCTCGGGCGGTCGCGCGGGAGAGAACCAGGGGAGGAGGGAGAGTGAGGGAGAGGGAGAGAGGTGCGGGGCGTCGTGGCGACGTGCGGGCGATCCAGGCGACGAGGAGGAGAAGCAGGAGGTGGCGGGGAACGTGGCCCCGGCCGGGCGCGTGGCCGCGCGCCCCGGCGCGTGCCCCTGTCCTTCTGTCGTCGCCAAGAGGACGACGGTTGGCGGTTGGGCCAGTGGGCCGCACCACTGGGCCGGCTGAGGCGCCAGATGGCTGTAGGTAAGCTTTCTGTTTTTGTTTTCTTTCCTATTTTTCTGACATTTGTTTGGTTTAATAAAAATACTAAACCATTTTATTTTATTATGCCAATTTTTGTAAGTGCCAGTGGTATTATTCCAGAGCTCCTCAACAAATGGCACAATTTTTGGACATATAATATATATATATAATTTATATATCCAAAGCAAATAATTACTGCATTGATTCCAAATGCCCAAAATAAATACTTATGAGCTCCTAAAAATATTGGTTTGATTTTCATCTCTGTCCAATATTTTTAGAGAACAACATGAACATTTTCTTGGACCTTTTTGGAGCAATTTTTATCTGGGTCATTTCCAGAGATGATTTTGAGGGTTTCACAAATCCTCATTTCAAATTTAAATGGAATTTAAACATGATGCACACATGAAAGGCTAGCCTAGGTCATACCAGAACTAGGGGTGTGACAATATGTGAAATTGTAAAGGAATTGTCTTCATAAGTTGCAAGGGCCCCCCCTGAAGATGTGCATATAAGCAATTTGCTTTTGGAATGCAAATGCACATGGCAGGTTGTACTTGTGGAGATCCTCTTCAACTTATGATGACAATTCATCATACATGAAAAGTATGTGAAGATAATGACATGCATAATGAAAAATGGACGTCTGCAAAATGATCTAAGTGCGGAATTTATCGTTGCACATGTGGAATTTATCATCGCATCACAAAATAGCAAATAAGTAGCAGACGACCATCGAGTTTAAGTGTTACAACTCAAAGAACCAAATGTATCAAAACGAGAGTTGTAAACACTAGGAAAAACATAAAGTAACCGCCCATATGGACCCGCTTGAAGACTATCAAAATCATATGTTTCTCCCCCTTTTGTCAGTGAGGACCAAAAAGGTTTGAAGACATAGAGCATCTACTCGTTCCCATGAAGAGTAGGTGAAGCAGCAAGGTCGTCGGTGGTGTTCGGCGGTGTAGAAGAACTTGGGTCAGTGTCGATGCGTGCAGAAGTAGGGGGCGGTGAAGTAGCATCGTCTTCGTCCTCGATCACTCTGGCATTCACAGTTGCCGCAGAGGAAGAGAACTTAGAGTCTTCAAGAAATGGAGTTCGTCGCAGCACAGCCCTTCGGGGAGGTGTGGAGTCAAACTTGAAACATTTAGAGAAGCCATCTTCTTGAAGATCATCCTTAGAACACATAAGCGTCAGCCCTTTCCATGTATGCCGACAGGTTTCATGGGCAACAAAGGCATTCTTGGTGGCAAGATTGCGGATGCGGTTGACATCCACCAACAGGCTTTGCATTTGGCGCTTCAACCAGTCATGATGTCTATCCTGTTTCTGATGAAGAGCAACCAGAAGCTCTCGGTCATTGAGAACACGACATCGCTTCTTGGGCCGTTGGGCAATAGTGCTTTCAGTGGCTTCAGTGAGGGAACGATGAGGTGCACGTGTAGTACCAGTCAGAGGATAAACACGAGTGACTGCTTCAACTCCTTCAATGTTCTGAGAGAAACTTTGATGCTCAGCATTCTGAAGACTAAGAGGCTCCTTGGCAGGCTCTGGATAGATGGCTTCAACGGACATGTCCACGTCAGGCAGAAAGATCCGATGATTGCGAGCAGATGGTTGATATGAGATAGCTGAGTGGAGTTTAATCAGCCGCATTATCCATGGAGTGTAGAACTTCAAGCCAAAAAGATCAGATCCTGATGCAGCAAGTTGGCGGATGAAGTAGTCTTGTGCGTTGAAGCATTTTCCGTGAAGAATCACTACAGGAAACAGTTAATTTGCCGTCTGTGGATTACAGACGGCAAAGACCTAAATCCATACGGCAAAGATTTTGCCGTCAGGAAGCAGACGGCAAACTCAGACGGCAAAGATTAGCCGGCAAAATATACTTTGCCGTCAGCCTTTTGTCGAGATGACGGCAAAGATTTTGCCGTCAGTCAAAAATTAGCTTTGCCATCAATCGAATAATTTACAGACGGCAAAGAAAAGCATCTTTGCCATCAGCCAAACGCCATCTTTGCCATCAACCTCAAACATCACAGACGGCATAGAAATATTTTTTAATCAAATAAAAACTGAACCCACAGTGCACAATTGAGATCAGCTAGCCAATATTTCACGGGATGGTCGACGCGGTAATCAAACCCCACTACAATCTTCCTATACAATACACATTATCGATATTTCCAGATTGAAAAAAACCTAAATGATGTACCACACTAGATTGTACACAATACACATTATACAATACCCAATACTACATGTCTACATCACAATACACAACAATATTACACGAATAGCCTGCAAAAAAACAATATTACACGAATATCTTCTCGATCCACCGCAGCCTCAATCTGGTGGAGACGAACACCGCTTCTCGATCCCCCGCTCCTCTTGTGTAGGCCACTGTGGGACACGCTCGATCTGGTGGCGCCGGCACCGGCTGTGGCGGCCCCCAGCGGGCGGACGGAGCGGGCGGACGCAGGACGGAGCGGGCGGACGCAGGCGAAGGCGGGCGGACGTGGGCGGCGCGTGGCCGTTGTTGGGGCGGCGCGTGGCCGGTTGCGCGGGCGGAGGAGGGCAGGCGGCGCGCAGCCGGTGGCATGGGTGGACGCAGGCGAAGGTGGGCGAACATGGGCGGCGCATGGCCGGTTGCGGGGGCGG
>NC_041392.1:692968225-692998887 GCF_002162155.2 Triticum dicoccoides | reverse complement strand
GAAGGGGTCGGGGCCGGTGGGCTAAGGTGGGGGCGGCGAATGAGGTGGTGTCGGGCGCCGGTTGTTGTGGATCGAGAGCAGAGAGAGAAGGGAGAGAGACGTGGTGTGGGTGGGTGTCGGGAGGATAAGGGAGAGAGAGATAGTGGTGGGGGCGCGTGTGGCGTGGGGGGCGCTATGGGGTGGGGCGCTGTGGGGAGTTGGGATGAGTGGACTAGATCGTGCCATGTCATCGATCCATGTGATCGATCCGCGTCTTGTGTTTCTTCTTTGCCGTCTGTAAAAAAACCGCAGACGGCAAAGAGATCACTTTGCCATCTGCTAATAAAAACACATACGGCAAAGATTCTTTGCCGTCTGCGAGAGCAAAAACTGACGGCAAAGATTCTTTGCTGTCTGTGATTTGTTTCACAGATGGCAAAGTGCGCTCTTTGTCGTCTGTGTTTTTTTTCGTAGACGGCGAAGTATATTTTGCCGTCAGTTTTTCTTTGCCGTCTGGTGATAACGGCAAACCTTTCTTTGCCGTCTTGCCCGATGAAAAGATGATGGCAAAGACGCCCCCTGACGGCAAATTAACTGTTTCCCGTAGTGAATATAGAAGACCAAAGTCTTCATTGCACCTTCCAGCTTTGCATGTGGAGAATGTCCTTTGATGGGCCAGAGAGTTCGCCTTATAATGTGATAGATAGTCCGTGGCAGATACTCAAGGTCTTCAACAAAGAACTTCTTAGGATATGGAGCATCTGGAGGCAAAGGCTTCATCATACTGAGCATCTGACTCATGTTCGGTTCAGGCTTCTGAAAGATGCTCTCCATAGCTTCACTGTGAAGCTGACAACAAGGTTCATAGAGATCTTCGGGCGTGGGCAGACCAGTGAGCTCAATAATATCAAAGGCTTTGGCTTCATGATGAACATTTCCGGTCATCCACTCAAGGACCCAAGTCTTCGGATCTCTGTTGTAGCCACGAATGTGGAGAGTGGCATAAAATTGGAGCAGTAACTCTTCGTTCCAGTGCTCTTGGTCGGTGACGAAAGGCAACAATCCAACCTCTTTGAAGCAATCCAGAGCTTCTTCCAAGCAGGGCAGACCAGTTATTGCTTCGGTGTCAAGACGCATATGAGGGAAGATGCAACCTTGATTGTACAGAATGCATGAGTAATAACTTCGCTGCGGATAGCTCCAGAACCGATCAGAAGATATTCTTTCCCTTGAGTAGGGGTTCTTGGAGCTATTGAAGAAGGTGTTGTCTGCTTTGAAGCTGTTGACATTAAAGGATCCAGGTGCTGATGCAGGACCTGGAAACCTGGGCAACCTTGGCATTGGCTTCTATACCTGAGGCCTATGCTCAATATGATAGTCAAACTAAGGACCAGCAGCAGGCGCAGGAACAGGAGCAGTAGCATCATTGGCTTCACTGGCTTCTGGTTCATGGGTTGGTGTAGGCTCCACATTTGCTTCAGCCATGACAACGTCAGTGGCTTCATTCGTGTTGGTGGTGGCAGCCTCAAGATTTTCTACCTCCACTTGATGAGCTGGAGGGTCGGGCACAGACACGTTCTCCTCGAGAACAGCTTCTTCAGTAGTTGGGGGAGTAGGGGCATGTTCTTCTTCTTGGGTGTCATCGGCTGATGCAGCCGGAATGTCTTCAGCAGCTTTAGCCTCAGACTCGGAGACTTGAGACCTTGGTCCTTTGCGAAGCCTGCGTAACGTTGGCGACGCCCTTGGAGATGGAGTTGGCTGGGCCTCAAAGTCATCTTCTTCTTCTTGCCGGGGTGGTGTGACTTGTTGTTGTGGGTGATCAGCCCATGATGCATCCTGAGCAACTGACATCAGAGGACGACCAATGCTGATGAGTTCGCTGTGCGTAAGCACAGGCGATGATACCTGTTGGTGCTCGATCATAGGAAGAACTACATCATCGTCAACATTGTCATGGTGACCAATGTCTTCAGCAGCGGTGGGATCAGCTGCTGGAATGTCTTCAGCTTCATGAGCCTCTGTGGAAGCCGGCTCATGGACAGTCAATTGGCGCTCTTGATGTTCAGCGGCAGGGCGAACCATGAAGATAGGTTCAACAACTAAGGGCTCTGTGGGAGCAGCCCTATCCTTATTGGTCTTGCGCTTCTTCTTGGAGGGAGCAGCAACAGAGGCTTCATGATGTTTACTTTTTCTGGCTTCAGCCTCAGTAGTCCTCGTCTTCTTCAGTTCTAAAGAGGTTGACCTGGCCTTTGGCTTTGAGCCAGTCATGCTGGCTGGAAAGACAATGGGATGTGCTTCCTGCCTTGGTGCGTCGGGTGCGGCCACAACGGGCTTCTTTTTCTTCTTTGCAGCCATCCTGGGATCGATGCCAGGACGGCCAAGGGCCTTGCGCTTCTCAGCTTCATTGTAGGCTTGCACGCACTTGTCAGCCAGGCTCTTCATGCACTCACGAGAACCTTGAGCTTCTTCATGCTTCTTGAGAAAGGCTTCTTTGAGCTCGTGCAGCATGATCTTGAAATTCTTGACCTCTTGCACGCTGAGCTTGGCCATATGCTTCTTAAACTGAGCTTTCTCAAAGTCGATCTTCTACTTCAGTTCAATGATGCGCTGGGCTATAGCTAGCTCTGAAGCAATGGCGCCACGGAAGGCAACACTGAGGCCAATCGAAAGTTGCAGATCTTCAAAGCTGAGGTTGGGCATGTCAAACCACTCATCAATGAAGTTATGGATGATTGCCACATCAAAGAGAGGCAAATTATTGAAGATTTCTGCTTCTTCTTTGCTCTTGATCAGTTGCTCAAGAGCGTCATCTGCAAGATCTTCAGCGCTGGATAGATCAATAGTGTCGTTGTGCAAAATTGCAGCAGCAGTCAGTTCTTGGCTGGTGTGTTGCAGAGGCATCTTGACTTTCGAGGTCTTGGAGATGCGTGACAAATCTTCAGACTGCACACTGTCTTCAGGAGGTGCAGTAGCCAGTGGCTTCGCCCGTGATATTTTTGGTGCTGAGGCAGGCTTTGAAGCTTTAGGCTGCTTTAGTTTCTTTGGCTTCGGCGATGTAGGTGCTTCATCAGATTCAGCGTCTTCTGCAGGCTCATCCACGGCTGTCCCTTGAACCACGATATGAGTGATGAGACCTTCCAGGTTGTAGAAGGGCCCAACAAGATTGGGTTCAGCTTCGCGGGTGCCATCGGCACGGGGAGCAGAGGGACCAGGGTTGAAGTCTAGTCCCAATGACTTCTTGTTTTGCTTCGCCGAATTCTGGGCAAACTGGAAGTTGCGCTTGAACAGATTGTCGTCACAACACCATAGCAGTGACGATGGGTCAGCATCCGCTGGCTGTGGTCCACGGACCATGCAGGGATAGAAGCCTTGTTCAATGGCTTCATCTCTAGACCTGGGTTGAAGATTTCTGTATAGGATGTCTCCCCATGGTCGCTTGATGGCATTCTTCTCAGCATATTCCTTTGTCACAAACCTGTACTTAAACCACTGTTCTGCCCAATATCGTCGAATCCATTGGATTCGTGTCTTGCGCTGATTGTAATCCTCTTCTGGATCTGTCTTGTACAGCTCTGAGAGGTTCGGGTTAGGGTCCGATCACATTCACTTAGTTCAAAAGATTCAGCAAGAAGACATAGCTATAAGTGAATGCTGTAGAGGACAGAACACTAGTATATATATATATATATATATATATATATATATATATATATATATATGTATATATAAGAAAAGCAGTCAAATCAACATCGTGAAGATAATCATGAAGAAAAGTTGAGATTGAAGCCAAACCAAATGTGAAGACATACCAAACGCAACGCCATGAGTGAAACACTTCAAAAAATAAAAATTTGGTGGTGGCGTTACCCACCGTATAGGAAGTATTAGACCCAGACACGGCGCACAATTATCGTGGCGCTCCGAAGTCAAATTCCACATTAATGTATTCACACTTAGAATGTATGTCTTCATTGATTGAAGATATACTTTACTTTGTGTGTTGCACATCTAAGTCATCAATATGCATAAGTGTTAGGATGTGTGCCTGATAACATGACATTTGAAGATTCCGGGATATTTAGCTCACACCGTAACTTGCAAAATCTCTTCTCATCCAAGGGCTTGGTGAAGATATCTGCCAATTGCTCTTCAGTATTGACGTGTATGATATCAATATCTTCCTTCACAACATGATCTTTGAGAAAGTGATGACGAATTTCAATGTGCTTTGTCTTCGAGTGCTGAACTGGGTTGTTGGCAATCTTGATGGCGCTTTCGTTGTCGCAGTAGAGTGACACTTGCTTCAGATGAATGCCATAGTCTTTGAGTGTTTGCTTCATCCACAGAAGCTGAGCGCAGCAAGATCCAGCAGCAATGTATTCAGATTCAACAGTGGAGAGAGATACACAGTTATGCTTCTTTGAAGACCAACATACAAGTGATCGTCCCAGAAAATGACATGTGTCTGATGTAGACTTGCGATCCACCTTGTCACCAGCATAATCAGCATCCGAGAATCCAACCAGATCAAACTCCGAGCCTTTTGGATGCCATAATCCTAGAGTTGGGGTGTAAGCCGAATATCGAAGAATTTGCTTCACAGCTAAGTGATGCGATTCCTTTGGTGCCGCTTGGGATCGAGCACACATGCAAACACTAAGCATAATATCTGGCCTAGATGCACATAGATAAAGTAAAGAACCAACCATGGAGCGGTATACCTTTTGATCGAACTCTTTACCATGGTCGTCGGGACCCAGATGATGTTTGGCTGGCATTGGCGTCGTGAAGCCTTTGCAGTCTTGCATACCAAACTTCTTGAGGCAATATTTGAGATACTTCTCTTGAGATATAAAGATGTCATTGCGTTGCTGACGTATTTGAAGACCAAGGATGTAACGCCCCGAGACCGATGCTCGAGAAGACTTCCATATGTTCCGGGTTTCGCCGTGTGTTTCATTTGTGCCAGCCCTTTTATTTTTTGCATTGCATCATGTCATCATGCCATCTTCTCATAAATCTTTTGCAACTCAACTAAATAAATTGCACGGATCTTCGGTCCATTTAAACCGAGGGAATTCACATGGTGAGTTCTCTTTATAACATACCCTCCCAATATTAGGGAGCTATGATAAATAATCCATTCTTAGGGAATCACCTAAAACACACTTGCAAAATTTCCCCATGCCTTTGTTATCTCGCTTCTTGACCTCGAACTTTGTCCGTAAATTCTTTCATCATTTTTCAGAGCTCCACCAAAAATCCGAACATTTTTGGACACTTCTCAAACCCGTCCTAGTTGAAACCATTTGAATTAAATTCATAGGAATTTGAATTTAATCTTTCTTTCATGCCCACTCCTATTTTTCTTGGCTCAAGCTCCTTTTTATGAGTCCAAGAAAATTGGCGTCCTGCTCAAATTCTTCTCCTTTTTCTCTCTACATTTCTTAACCCTCTGTTTTTCTGTTAAGCAAGGAAAATAGTCTAGGGGGAGAGAGAGAGAGGTGGCCTGCTCCACTGGCCACTTGGGCCTCCCCCCCAGGCCGGCCCAACCATCTCCCATTCCCTCAGCCCACCAAATCCCTAGACCTAACCTAGAGCCGGATTCCTCCCTCGACACCTCTCCCCTTCCTTCGTTCCTCTCCCCTCGCGCCACCAGGGAGCCCGACTCCCCCATCTCCCTCGCAGCATCGCTCTCTCCCTCGATGCCCATTCAGCACCGCAGCAATGCCCTTGATCCCCTCTGCTTTCTCCTCACCACCTCGCTCGCCTCCACCTCCTCGCCATGGCCCCTCGCAATTGCTCCTCCTCTGCCTCGCGTCGCCCTCCACCATCAAGAGCCGACCTCGTCCGGATCGGTCGGGCCTTGCCATGGCTGTGTCTCCCTGCTGCCGAGGCCCCGCCGCCAAGTCCCGCCTGCGTCGTCCTGTCAAGCACCAGGACGAACAGCAGCAGCAGCTCCTCACGCCTCGTCCACGTCGACGAAAGGCGTGCCCTGGACCTCTTTATCCTCGCCGGAGCGAGCTCGACCTCGTGCACCGTCGTAGAAACTTCGTCGCCGTCAGCCGGTGCAGCAGCGCCACCGCAGCTCCGCCCCGACCTCCGCGACCAACGCCTCCACTACCTCCCCGTCGCTGCGCGTGCCTCCTCATCGCCGCCTTGCTGCTGCCGGACCCCAAGTTCTCCTTCCACCCAATGGCGCCTAAGGTCCCATGTCGCCATGGCCTCTGTTGATGTTGTGCTGTTGCTCCACACACGCCCCTGTTTGCTGCTTCGACTCCCTGCCCGAGCTCCGTTTTTCATCATGGATGTGGGGTAGCTGCTGAACCTCGCCATGGTTTTGTCCAACACCGCAAGTCCGACGCCAGGAGCACCTCAAGTTCGACTACATGTAACAGCAAGTACCACTACGGCCGGAGACCTCGGACCTGTCAAATACCCCTACACACGAATACGCCAAGGTGGACTACGCTCGATGATGTGACAAGTTCCTCCACCGATGACTCGAACGGCTACAAAACGTGAACCACTACCGTCGACCCGCAAAGACCCCATGGACGTCAAGTTTCGTGTTGTTGACCCCGAACCTCTACGAAAACGTGTACGACTACTTCCGTGGCCGAAGACCCGTGTACAACTACCGTCGCCGAAGGCCGTCGAGTGAACGTCTACCCACATCGTGTATTTGACCAAGTTCGATAACGACCTCTGAAAAAAACTCGAATTCGCCAAGTTCTACTACCGTCGCCCTCGGAAACCTTGGATTCGTCAAGTACCTCTTCGAAAACGAACGTGAACCACTACTTCCCTCGAAGACCCATGAACGACTACTTCCACTACGAACTCGGTCCGTCCCGAAAATGCACGCTTCAAAGGTATAACCGCCGAGATGATGACCCGTGGAACGAATGCATGTTGGTGATGTATGAGATGCTCGTGCTTGCTCCATGCTCGAATTGTTGGTGCATGTTGCCCCTCTTTTGCCTTGTCACCATCGTCGAACTGTGGGAACCTGGTAACCGAGATCACCCCACCATATTTTGACACGCCCCCATCACTTTTCCTTTTGCACCGGCATCTCAATCGAGTTACTGGAACCGAAATGTTGCCGTGGAACCATTTTCATTGTCGTTGCCGTGGCACCCCTTTCATTTTCGCCACGATGACAAATGCCTCATATCTTATCATGTCAACGTTTTCATAAATACTGCATAAAACTTACACATGTCATTCGCATCATGATAATAACATTTAAATGTTTAAAATTGTTGTTGCACCAAATTGATAATATGCTCATGGGGTTTTACCGGAATTGTTGTTCGTTACTTCTGGCCTCATTTAAACTTGACTAGATAGGTAGCTTTACTTTGCTTCACCCTATTGCCATGCTAACAACAATTAATCTTGTCGGGTACATAAACGAGATCGAACTAAATAACTTGAATGTGGTGTTTCGTCAATATGCAACTCATTGCATATTGAGCTCCACTTAATTTGTAGGATTGCTTGTGCACTTTGCCATGCCATGCTTCATTAAACCGGGCATGCATCATACTTGTTTGTGCATCATGCCATGGTCATGTGTTGGTTGTTTACTATGTTGTGTGCTTCTTTCCGGTGTTGCTTCTTCGGGTTGGTTCCGGTAACGTCGCGTTTGTGAGGACCCGTTCGTCTACGTCCGTTTGTCTTCTTCATGGACTCGTCCTTCTTCCTTGCGGGATCTCAGGCAAGAGGACCATACCCTCGAAATCACTTCTATCTTTGCTTGCTTAGTTGCTCGCTCTTTTGCTATGCCTATGTTGTGATGCCTACCACTTGCTTATCATGCCTCCCATATTGTTGAATGAAGCCTCTAACCCACCTTGTCCTAGCAAACCGTTGTTTGGCTATGTTACCGTTTTGCTCAGCCCCTCTTATAGCGTTATTAGTTGCAGGTGAAGATTGAAGTTTGTTCCTTATTGGAACATGGAGATGTTGTTCCTGGTTGGAACATGTTTACTTGTTGGGATATCACCATATATCGTATTTAATTAATGCATCTATATACTTGGTAAAGGGTGGAAGGCTCGGCCTTATGACTGGTGTTTTGTTCCACTCTTGCCGCCCTAGTTTTCCATCATATTGGTGTTATGTTCCCGGATTTTGCGTTCCTTACGCGGTTGGGTTATAATGGGAACCCCTTGACAGTTCGCCTTGAGTAAAACTCCTCCAGCAATGCCCAACATTGGTTTTACCATTCGCCACCTAGCCTTTTCTTTCCCTTGGGTTCTGCAGACTCAAGGGTCATCTTATTTAAACCCCCCCCAGGCTAGTGCTCCTCTGAGTGTTGGTCCAACCTGTCAGCTGCCGGTGGCCACCAGGGGAAACTCTGGGCTGGCCTACCCGTACCTAAGACAACCTGAGTGTGCCCTGAGAAAGAGATATGTGCAGCTCCTATCGGGATTTGTCGGCACATTCGGGCGGTGTTGCTGGTTTAGTTTTACCTTGTCGAAATGTCTTGTAACCGGGATTCCGAGTCTAATCGGGTCTTCCCGCTAGAAGGAATATCCTTCATTGACCGTGAGAGCTTGTCATGGGCTAAGTTGGGACCCCCTGCAGGGATTTGAACTTTCGAAAGTCGTGCCCGCGGTTATGGGCAGATGGGAATTTGTTAATGTCCGGTTGTAGAAAACCTGAAGTTGACCTTAATTAAAATGCATCAACCGCGTGTGTTACCGTGATGGTCTCTTCTCGGCGGAGTCCGGGAAGTGAACACGGTATTGGAGTTATGCTTGACATAGATTGTTCTAGGATCACTTCTTGATCATAGATTTCTCGAACGTGCTTGCCTTCTCTTCTCGCTCTCTTTTGCGTATATGTTAGCCACCAGATATGCTAGTCGCTTGCTGCAGCTCCACCTCATACCTTTACCTTACCCATAAGCTTAAATAGTCTTGATCGCGAGGGTGTGAGATTGCTGAGTCCCCGTGACTCACAGATACTTCCAAAACCAGCTTGCAGGTGCCGATGAGTCCGTGCAGGTGACGCAACCAAGCTCAGGAGGAGCTCGATGAAGATCTTGCCTGTTGCGTTGTCTCGTTCTAGTTGACCAGTAGTGGAGCCCGGTTGGGGTCGATCGGGGACCGTGTCGCATTTGGGGTTCTTCTTTTATTTTGGTTCCGTAGTCGGACCTTGATTGTATCTGATTGATGTAATGTTTTAATTCATGTATTGTGTGAAGTGGCGATTGTGAGCCAACTATGTATCTCTTTTCCCTTATTGTATTACATGGGTTGTTTGCGAAGATTACCTCACTTGCGACATTGCTTTCAATGCGGTTATGCCTCTAAGTCGTGCTTCGACACGTGGGAGATATAGCCGCATCGAGGGCGTTACAAAGGAAGAACTTCAACTCACCCATCATGGACATCTGATATTGCTCTTGCATCATACTCTCTCCGTTCCTAAATACTTGTCTTTCTAGGCATTTCAACAAGTGACTACATACGAAGCAAAATGAGTGAATCTACACTCTAAAATATGTCTACATACATCCGTATGTAGTAGTCATGTGAAATGTCTAGAAAGACAAATATTTAGGAACGGAGGGAGTATATCCAAACTCTTCACTGTATTTCTGATTGGTGCAGCCGAAGATAATGTCATCCACATATATTTGGCACACAAATAGTTCACCATCATATGTCTTCGTGAAGAGAGTGGGGTCGAGGGAACCAGATTTGAAGCCTTTGCTTTTCAGGAAGTCTTTGAGTGTGTCATACCAAGCCCGAGGGGCTTGTTTGAGGCCATACAGTGCCTTGTTGAGCTTGTACACCATGTCAGGATGTTTTGGATCTTCAAAGCCAGGTGGTTGTGCAACATACACTTCTTCTTCAATCTTGCCATTAAGAAAAGCGCTCTTCACATCCATTTGATATGGAAGTATGTTATGATGATTTGCATAGGCCAGCAGTATGCGTATGGCTTCAAGTCTAGCCACATGAGCAAATGTTTCATCGAAGTCAATCCCTTCAACTTGAGTGTATCCTTGAGCAACGAGACGAGCTTTGTTTCTGACAACTTGACCATGCTCATCTTGCTTGTTGCGATATATCCATTTGGTGCCTATTATATTGTGCTTCCGAGGATCAGGACGCTTAACCAGTTCCCATACATTATTCATCTCAAACTGTTCAAGCTCTTCTTGCATAGCTTGAATCCATTCAGGTTCCATGAAGGCTTCATCAACTTTCTTGGGTTCTGTTATTGAGACGAATGCGATGTGCCCACAGAAATTTGCTAGCTGTGTTGCCCTTGAACGAGTGAGTGGACCTGGTGCATTGATGCTATCAATTATTCTCTCAATCTGCACTTCATTTGCAACACGAGGATGTACAAGACGAAGATTTTGCTCTTGCTGATCATTGTCATTGTTAGAGGGATTGTCTTCAGGCTGAGCATTGTGTTCAGGTTGATCAGGTGCGGAGATGATAAGTTCATCTTCAGGTTGAGCTTCAGAAGGTATGATTTCTCCAGTTCCCATAAGTTTGTTTGATTCACTAGATGGAACTTCATCTAGCACATTTGGCAGGTGCTCTCTTTGTGAGCCGTTAGTCTCATCGAACCGCACATCCACTGTTTCAACCACTTTATAATGAAAGAGATTGAAGACTCTGTAGGAGTGCGAATCCTTTCCATATCCAAGCATAAAACCCTCATGTGCTTTTGGTGCAAATTTTGAAGTGTGATGTGGATCCTTGATCTAGCACCTGGCGCCAAATACTCTGAAATAACTGACATTTGGCTTCTTGCCAGTAAGGAGCTCATAGGATGTCTTGTTCAGAAGCTTGTGAAGATAAACACGGTTGATGATATGGCATGCGGTGTCAATGGTTTCAGGCCAGAATTTTTTTGGAGTCTTGTATTCATCAAGCATCGTCCGAGCCATCTCAATAAGTGTTCTGTTCTTGCGTTCGACGACACCATTCTGCTGTGGCATGTATGGAGCTGAGAATTCATGTGTGATGCCCAAAGTATCAAGATATGTATCTAGGCTAGTGTTCTTGAATTCAGTGCCATTGTCACTTCTGATGTGCTTTATCTTCGCGCCATAGTTGTTCATTGCTCGATTGGCGAAGCGTCTGAAGACATCCTGCACTTCAGTCTTGTAAAGGATTATATGCACCCAAGTATATCTTGAATAATCATCAACAATGACAAAGCCATAGAGACAAGCAGTAGTAGTAAGAGTTGAGTAATGAGTGGGACCGAAAAGATCCATGTGTAGCAGTTCGAAGGGTTGAGTCGTTGTCATGATTGTCTTCAAGGGATGCTTGGCCCTCGTCATCTTTCCCGCTTCACAGGCACCGCATAAGTGATCCTTCTTGAACTTAACGCCCTCGATGCCTATGACATGCTTCTTCCTTGCAAGGGTGTGGAGGTTCCTCATGCCAGCATGCCCTAGCCTTCGATGCCAGAGCCAGCATTCAGACGCTTTTGCTAGAAGACATACGGCAAGTTGTGGTCCTGCTGAGAAATCTACCACGTACAAATCATCTTTCCGATACCCTTCAAACACTAGAGACTTGTCAGATTCCATTAGTACAAGGCAACGATATTTTCCAAACATCACAATCATGTTTAAATCACAAAGCATTGAGACAGACATTAAGTTGAAACCAAGGGATTCAACAAGATGACTTTATCCATGTGTTGATCCTTTGAGATTGCAACTCTACCTAGACCCAATACCTTGCTTTTACCAGTGTCAGCAAATGTGATGTGACTTTTGTAAGATGGACATAAAGTTGAGTCCATGAGAAGGCTTCGCTTGCCAGTCATGTGATTTGTACACCCACTATCAATAATCCATTCTGAAGCAGCTGGTGTTGTACCCTACAGTGCAGTTAGGGGGATAGGCTTCATGAAGAGAATTGTGAAGCAAAAACATTTGACGAACCAGTGGATTATTAAAGCTTAGATCGAGAGTAGGACTAATAGGGCAAGTTGCAAGCGATTCAGGAACAAAGTATATAATAAGACCATTTGGGCATTTGATCTTGCGCCCTACAAGATTTTTAAGGTCCCCAGCAATAGTGTCATACGATTTTGGTTTTCGGCTGGAGACCTTTCCTTGCAAAAGAGAGTTAAGCTTTCTTAGCCACCCACATCTTCAGGGGTGGCTTTGAAGCAATAAGTCTAAGTGCGGCATCTGAGAACTTTGGCTTGGGAGCCCTAGCAAAAAGTCTTGTAGGTGGACAATAGTACTCATAAGAATAAGCAGAATAGTTCTTGGTCTTATGAACATGGCGGTTTGATGGACTGTGCTCATATTCATAGGCCTGAGTATGGCTTCCCTGCAAAACATTTGCGTTAGTGTGACTCAGGTGAGTTCTCTGTCTGTATGAAGCCTTTGGACCGTATGAAGCCTGTGGTATGGGGTTTGTCTTCTTCACTTGTGGTGTCATGATGACATTCACAGGAAGATTCTCCAAACACCTTTTCGGCACCCAGATCTTCTTCATAGGCGGTCCATTCCTGCAGTTAGTACCAATGTACCTGGCAAACACTTCACCATTCTGATTCTTAAACAGTTTATAGTTTGCATCAAAGAATTCATCAATAACAATGGGATTAGCACAAGTGAAGCCAGATAGGGTGGATGGATCCACTGAAGGTTCCTTTGCAGCAACCCATGTGGTTTTGGGGTACTACTCAGGTTTCCAGTAGGAGCCATCAGCATTCATTTTCCTTTCAAACCCGACACCCTCTTTCCTAGGGTTTCGGTTCAGGTTCTGCCTTTTGAGGACATCACATAGTGTCTGATGCCCTTTGAGACTTTTGTACATCCCTGTTTCAAGCAGTGTCTTCAACCTAGCATTCTCATCAGCAATAGCAGTGGTATCCTTAGCAGAGGGGTTAGTTACCACATCAACAGTTGAAGACAGTGCAACAGTGGCAGCAATAGAACAATTAGCAACAGAAATAGAGTTATCACGCTCAAGACATTTAAGACATGGTTGTTCAAATCCTTCCTGAGCTGAACTGATCTGTTCGGCGCGAAGTGACTCGTTTTCCTTTTGAAGACCTTCATGAGTCGTTCTCAATCTCTCGAGTTCTTCATGAGTTGTTGAGCGACTTTCAAGTTCCTCATACTTAATATGAAGATTTTTTATGTCTTCAATTAAGGACTGAGATCGAGTCATTTCAGTGTCCAACAGGTCATCGCTTTTTTCTAACAGTTTTTGAATATGTTCCGTAGCTTTCTATTGCTTAGTGACAAGGGAAGCAAGTTTTGCATAGCTGGGTCCAAATTCATCACCAGATTCATCATCACTGGATTCAGATAGATAGCATTCAATTACCTTAGCATCATTTGCCATAAGGCATGATGCAGAAGATGATGATTCTGGTTCGAATGTCATCGCTTTGAGAGACTCCTTAAAGTCCTTGAACCGAGGATCATGACGAGTTCGATGACCCTCATAGACATCAGAGAGACGGTCCCAGATGAGCTTCGCATGATCAAGATGCATGATATTCCTAAACTGATTTTGAGATAGACAGGAGCAGATGACGTCCTTCGCCGTTAGGTTGAGAAGAGTGTACTTGCGAATTTCATCAGCTTCTACCATCTTGCACAGATCGGTTGGACCAATCTCAGTGACTGTCCACAGCTTGCTGTTTGTTGCCATGAGGCGCTTCTTCATCATGGCCTTCCACTTGGGATACTCGTGACCGTCAAAGATGGGGCATGACACAGTCTTCATACCCGTGGTCGACATAACTAAAACTCCAGGCGGTTAAACCAAAATCACACAGAACAAGGGAGTACCTTGCTCTGATACCAATTGAAAGTGTGTTATATCGACTAGAGGGGGGGTGAATAGGCGATTTTTATGAAAGTCTTCAAAACATGGAAGTTTCGAAGACAAATGATAGAAATAAACCTATTACCATGCAACGGAAGGTAGACTACACTAGGCAGACCATAGTCGAGCATTTAATGAAGTGAAACCACAATGACCAATAGCAGCTAGGCAGTAAGGATCAGATACACAGTGAAGACAAATAGATAAAGCAAATAGGCACTGACTTCACAAGAGCCAACTGTAGATAAAGAGATGGGAAGGATAGAACCAGTGTGCGTGATGAAGACAAAGGTTTGGTAGACCAGTTCCAACTGCGGTGACAGTTGTACGTCTGGTTAGGGTGGATAGGTATTTAAACCTGAGGACACTCAGTCCCGGACACTTAGTCTTGAACACGCAGCTCAGGACACTTAGTCCTCACCATATTCCCCTTGAGCTAAGGTCACACAGACCTCGCCCAATCACTCTGGTAAGTCTTCAAGGTAGACTTCCAAACCTTCACAGACTTCATTCACCGGCGATCCACAATGACTCTTGGATGCTCAGAACGCGACGCCTAACCGGCTGGAGGATTCACAGTCCTCAAGTGTAATAAGTCTTCAGATCATACAGACAAGAAGATTTAAGTGATGCCTAACACTCTTTGGCTCTGGGTGGTTAGGGCTTTATCCTCTCAAGGAATTCTCTCTCAAAGGCTTCGAGGTGGGTTGCTCTCAAACGACAAAAGCCGTACTTTAACTCTGAGCAGCCAACCGTTTATGGTTGTAGGGGGTGGGCTATTTATAGCCACTAGGCAACCCGACCTGATTTGTCCGAAATGATCCTGGGTCACTAAGGAACTAACACGTGTTCCAACGGTCAGATTTCAAACACACACGGCAACTTTACTTGGGCTACAAGCAAAGCTGACTTGTCCAACTCTGGACAAGATTTGCTCTCATATTCTTCACTCGAAGACATAGGATTTTAGTTAAGCATCACTTCAGTCATTCTGACTAGTTCTCTTGGACCCCACTTAACAGTACGGTGGTTCCTATGACTCAACAAAGAAGAAAAAGAACTACGAAAGATCTAAGTCTTCGCGCTCCATAGTCTTCATGCGATGTCTTCTCTTGTCATAGTCTTCAATGTGAATGTCTTCACATAACACCTTTGACTTCAATGTCTTCATACATTTTTAGGGGTCATCTCTGGTAGGAAAACTGAATCAATGAGGGACTTCTACCTGTGTTATCCTGCAATTCTCACAAACACATTAGTCCCTCAACTAGGTTTGTCGTCAATACTCCAAAACCAACTAGGGGTGGCACTAGATGCACTTACAGTTTGGCACCATAGAAATGACGCGTTCTTTGCAAAAGGTAAAGCGAAAATTTCCGATTATGCTCATTTTCTGCAAAACTACCTTTTAAACCTCCGCTTGATTGCGGACGGAACTTCTGAGATCGATCGAAAAGGGAAAAGTCCGATGGATAAATTGCCATCTGTGGAACAACATGATAACACAAAGGAAAAATGATGGAAAAAGCCAAAGCTCGGATGGGCTAAGGTCAATGTTGATGGAAGTTTTTTGGAGGAAAGTAGGAGTGGAGCCTGGGGTGCTATGATTCGACACCATGATGGAAGAATTTTTTATCAGGTTGGGATTATATACCGTGGTGCAACGGAGTGGACTGGGCGGAAGCAATGGCTTGCCCAGAAGGACTACTAAGGGAGTCCTGGATTAGGGGGTGTTCGGATAGCCTAACTATACCTTCAAAACAGACTCCTGGACTATGAAGATACAAGATTGAAGACTCCGTCCCGTGTCCGGAAGGGATTTTCCTTGGCGTGGAAGGCAAGCTTGGCGATATGGATGTTCAGATCTCCTACCATTGTAATTGACTCTATGTAACCCTAACCCTATCCGGTGTCTATATAAATCGGAGAGTTTTAGTCTGTAGGGCAACATACACATCAACAATCATACCATAGGCTAGCTTCTAGGGTTTAGCCTCTCTGATCTCGTGGAAGATCAACTCTTGTACTTCCCATATCATCAATATTAATCAAGCAGGACGTAGGGTTTTACCTCCATCGAGAGGGCCCAAACCTGGGTAAAACTTCATGTTCCCTGCCTCCTGTTACCATCCGGCCTAGACGCACAGTTTGGGACCCCCTACCCGAGATCCGCCGGTTTTGACACCGACATTGGTGCTTTCATTGAGAGTTCCTCTGTGCCGTCGCCGTAAGCCCGATGGCTCCTACGATCATCAATGGCGATGCAGTCCAGGGTGAGACCTTCCTCCCCGGACAGATCTTCATCTTTGGCGGCTTTGCACTGTGGGCCGATTCACTTGGCCATCTAGAGCAGATCGAAAGCTACACCCCTGGCCGTCAGGTCATATTCGGAAGTTTAAACTACACGGCCGACATCAGCGGGGACTTGATCTTCGACGGATTCGAACCATTGCCGAGCGCGCCGCACTGTCACGACGAGCATGATCTAGCTCTGCCGCCGAACAGAGCCCTGGAGGCCGCACCCGCATCGGCTCCGACCCCTAGTTTGGAGCCGGCCATGTCGATCGAGGACGGGCGGTTGGATGCCACCTCGGGGGCTGCGATCCCAACGGCGGTTGAGCCGAACACCAGCCCCGTACTCTGCAAGACTCGTGACTCCATGGAGCCAGATTCTTCTCCGGACTCCAAACTCTCCGCGCCCCTGCCGAGCGAATCCGATTGGGCGCCGATCATGGAGTTCACGGCCGCGGACGTCTTTCAGCACTCGCCTTTCGGCGATATCTTGAAATCACTAAAGTCTCTCTCTTTGTCAGGAGAGCCCTGGCCGGACTATGGTCAGCAAGGTTGGGGTACAGACGATGAAGAAATTCAAAACCCACCCACCACCCACTTTGTAGCCACTGTGGACAACTTAACCGACATGCTCGACTTCGACTCCGAAGACATCGACGGGATGGACACCAATGAAGGAGATGATGAAGAACCAACGCCTACTAGGCCCTAGAAAGCCACCTCGTCATATGACATATACATGGTGGACACCAAAAAGAGGGAGAGGGCGATGGAACAGCGGAGGATGACCCCTCCAAGAAACAGCAAAAGCGCCGGCGTCAGCTGCGCCGCTCAAAATCCCGCCAACACAAAAATGGCAATTCCAGCACGGGAGATAATAATACCCCGGAAAGCGCCGGAGAACATCCCCCCGAGCAAGATTTAGCACAGGAGGATGGAGAAACCAGCCCTCATGAGAGAGCGGCCGACAGAGAGGTCGAGGACGATAATTGTATGCCTCCCTCCGAAGACGAGGCAAGCCTCGACGATGACGAATTCACCGTGCCGGAGGATCCCGTCGAACAAGAGCGTTTTCAACGCAGGCTTATGGCCACAGCAAGAAGCCTCAAGAAAAAACAGCAACAGCTTAAAGCCAATCAAGATCGGCTAGTCGATAGATGGACTGAAGTCCTTGCGGCCGAAGAGCATAAACCCGAACGCCCCTCCAAGTGCTACCCGAAGCGCAGGTTGCTACCACGATTAGAGGAGGAAGCACTCGACGCGGCCGACAGGCCACCTCGTGGCCGCGACAGAGAGGCCTCATGGCCCTCCACCCAAGCCGCTCCCCGTACCAAGGCACGGGAATATGCGCCGGACTTATGAGACATGTTGGAGGACAAGGCAAGGCAAACAAGGTCGATCTACAGATCACGTAGGCGCCCCACGGCTCGAGACGATAACCGTCACGCCGGCCACACATTCAGCAGGGCCGAACACAGTAGACAAAGCTCATTGGAGCTACGTCATGATATCGCCCAGTACAGAGGCGCCGCACACCCATTGTGCTTCACAGACGAAATAATGGACCATCGAACCCCCGAGGGTTTCAAACCCGTAAACATCGAATCATATGATGGCTCAACAGATCGCGCGGTATGGATCGAGGATTATCTCCTTCATATCCACATGGCCCGCGGCGATGATTTCCACGCCATGAAATACCTCCCACTCAAGCTTAAAGGACCAGCCAGACAGTGGCTTAACAGCCTGCCAATAGGGTCAAGCAGCTGTTGGGAGGACCTGGAAGCCGCATTCCTCGACAATTTCCAGGGCACTTATGTGCGACCCCCAGACGCTGACGACCTAAGCCACGTAATTCAGCAGCCAGACGAATCGGCCAGGCAATTCTGGACACGGTTCCTAACAAAGAAAAATCAAATACTCGACTGTCCGGACGCAGAGGCCTTAGCAGCCTTCAAGCGTAATATCTGTGATGAATGGCTTGCCTGGCACCTAGGACAGGAGAAGCCGAAATCTATGGCAGCACTCACGGCACTCATGACCCGCTTTTGCGCGGGAGAAGACAGCTGGCTTGCTCGTAGCAACAATATGACCAAGAACCCTGGTCGTTCGGACACCAGGGAACATTAGTGGCAGGTCGCGTCGCAACCAGCAGAAGCGCCGCATCAACGGCGACAATGCTAAGGATACGGCAGTTAATGCCGGATTCAGAGGCTCCAAATCTGGTCAGCGGAAAAAGTCATTCAAAAGGAATCCTAGGGGCCCGTCCAGCTTGGACCGAATACTCGACCGTTTGTGCCAAATACATGGCACCCCCGAAAAGCCGGCTAATCACACCAACAGGGACTATTGGGTGTTCAAGCAGGCAGGCAGATTAAGTGCCGACAATGAAGACAAGGGGCTGCATAGCAATGACGACGAGGAGCCTCGACCGCCAAACAACAATGGACAGAAGGGTCTTCCTCCACAAGTGCGGACGGTGAACATGATATACGCCAACACGTCCCCAAAAGGGAGCAGAAGCGCGCGTTACGAGACGTATACGCGGTAGATCCAGTCGCCCCAAAGTTCAACCCATGGTCCTCCTGCCCGATCACCTTTGATCGACGATACCATCCCACTAGCATCCGTCATGGCGGATTCGCCGCATTTGTTCTCGACCCAATCATTGACGGATTTCATCTCACTAGAGTCCTTATGGACGGCGACAGTAGCCTGAACCTGCTTTACCAGGATACAGTGTGGAAAATGGGCATAGATCCCTCGAGGATTAAGCCCACCAAAACGACCATTAAAGGCGTAATACCAAGTGTAGAGGCCAGCTGCATAGGCTTGGTCACACTTGAAGTGATCTTCGGATCTCCGGATAATTTCCGAAGCGAGGAGTTAATCTTCGACATAGTCCCATTCCGCAGTGGTTATCACGCACTGCTCGGGCGAACCGCATTTGCCAAGTTCAATGCGGCCCCGCACTACGCATACCTTAAGCTCAAGATGCCAGGCCCTCGAGGAGTAATTACGGTCAATGGAAACACTGAACGCTCCCTCCGAACGGAGGAGCACACGACGGCCCTTGAAGTGGAAGTACAAAGTAGCCTCTCCAGGCAGTTCTCCAGTCCGGCCATTAAACGTCCGGACACAGTCAAGCGCGCCCGGAGTAACCTACAACAAAACCGTTTGGCACGTTCCGAGCAGGTGTAGCAATGCGGCCCCAACCCCAACCCCCGCAAAAAGGCGACGCTAGTACTTCACGTCCATAACTACGCTGGAAATACCATGGGCATAGGGGGAGGGGCACCATTACGGCACGCCCAAAACACGGCTTAAATCGCACCAGGGGCTGCCAATTTTTTTTACTTTTCTCTTACTTCCAGGACTCTACTCTTCGGAAGGCTTGTTCGGCAGTTTAATTGCCACACAAACGATGCAAGAACCAGGGAAGCAGACAAGCCATGCCGCATTACGGAAATCACAGGTGGTCTCTATCACGAGCAGTATACCTGTTTTGCATACTATTCCGCAGCTTGCCCCTGGAGCAGACATGTTAAATAGTCCAACTTTTCGTTTATCGCATTACTTGTATCGTTCTGCTTTGACCGCAGCTATTTTAATGAACAATGCATAGCCTTTGTCTATTTTTTGCATTACCTTTTTTTATATATATGTTCCTTAATGACACGTCGCACCCGTACACTTTGGTACGGCCAAAATACGCCAGGAGCTTTAGTACCCCTCAACACGGTGTAAAAAGTCCGAACACTTTAACAAGTGCGGCACCCTGAACTTATAGCATTATATGCATCGCCTCCGAATCATGTCTTGGGTCAATAGTTGGGTTTGCCCGGCTCCTATGTTTTGGTGCCTTACATTCCGCTATATCGGCTAAGGTAGCCCTAGGTGAACCACTGCGATTGTGCCCCAATTAAGCTGGGTCGAGCACCTCAGTCGAGAAAGCTAAAACTGACCGTCATGATGAGGCGAGAGCTGGTCGCTGTTCGAGAGGTCTTTTCGAGTCCTTAAAGACTTATGCCGCTTAGGGCGAGGAGTCGGCTCTGTCTGGCCAAGGCATGGATAGCGCCCCGAACTCGGTCTTCCAAATACTAGGGGCTTCGCCGAAATTTAAAATTATAGAATTCTATGGCTAAGTGAGAGTGTTCACGCATTATAGTCCGATTGCCTCGTTCGTTGGGCTGAGCGCCTCCCTCGAAGGACCCAAACATGGGAAAAAGAGCGCCCAGGTTTATCCCTGAACACCCCAGCACTAGCGGCAAGGCGGCAGAAGCCGACGACTCGCCATCTCTCAGTATTGATAAACAGCCACACAGAAGGTAATATTTTAAATTCAAGCAGCATTACTTAGCGCATATGAACAAGTTTTCAGCGCACACGATAACACGAGCGGGTTTTACTCAAAAATACATCCTTGGTACATTCATCCGCAACAAGGCGGGCACCCTTCAGATCATCCTTATAATAATTCTCGGGCTTGCGATGCTCTTTCCCCGGTGGTGGCCCGTCCTTCACAAGCTTCTCCGCATCCAGCTTGCCCCAGTGCACCTTAGCACGGGCAAGGGCCCTACGGGCACCCTCAATGCAGATGGAGCGCTTGATGTCTTCAAGCCTCGGACATGCCTCCACCAGCCGCCGCACCAGCCCGAAGTAGCTCCCAGGCAGAGCCTCTCCAGGCCACAGCCGAACTAGGAGGCCCTTCATGGCCTGTTCGGCCGCCTTGTGGAGCTCAACCAGTTGCTTTAGCTGGTCGCTTAGGGGCACGGGGTGTCCGGCCTCAGCGTACTGAGACAAGAACACCTTCTCTGTTGAGCTGCCCTCCTCGGCTCGATAGAATGCGGCGGCATCGGATACACTCCGGGGAAGATCTCCGAATGCTCCTGGAGAGCTCCGGATTCGGGTAAGTAACAGTTAACTCATGTTTATGTGTCTGCTTTGCATAAAGAATGTCTTACCAGCCGCAATCTTCTTCGCCTCATCCAACTCCTGGAGGGTCTTCTGGGATTCGGCCTTGGCAGATTTGGCATTTTCAATAGCCACCGCAAGCTCGGACGCTTGCGTCTTCGAGTCACGCTCCAAACTCTCATGTTTTTCCATGAGAGCCTGAAGCTCTTGCCGCACCTTGCCAACCGTAGCCTCATACCTCTCCCGCTCGGTGCACTCCGCGGCCGCACTCTTCTCGGCCTCGAGCAGCGATTGCTTAAGGGTCGCCACCTCAGACGTGGCCCCTACAATAGCCATGTCAATCCTGTCATTTTTTGCAATTGCACCTTTTTTTATATACATATTCAAACAGGGTATCTCTTACCTTCCTTCTCCTCGAGCTGCTTCTTGGCACGCCCGAGCTCTTGCTCAGACTTCTCGAGGCTCTGCTTCAGCACGTCCACTTCCGTAGTCAGTGCGGTGGACGCTAGCAGAGAAGCCTGCATACGCATATTGACTCCTTTTGTTAGACTCCTGCGAATTCTTTGATCATCTATTCGGCTTTTCTTCCCGAATGCCACACAGAGCATCAGGGGCTACTGTCTATGCGGTAACATTATTTGAACATTCTTTACTTACCTCAAAGCCTGTTAAAAGGCTTGTACAAGCTTCAGTCAGTCCGCTTTTGGCGGACTGAACCTTCTGGATCACCGCACTCATAATAGTGCGGTGCCCCTCGTCGATGGAGGCACCTTGGAGCGCCTCCAACATATTGTCCGGCGCCTCCGATTGGACGGAGGTCACCGGCACGGTAGGCTTGCTCCTCTTGGAAGGAGGTCGCCCGCCGGACTCTGGAACCCTTGAAGATTCTGGAGCTGTGTCCGGCCTTAAGCCGGACTTGGAGCCCTAGGGGGTTTCCTCCCCTTTACTCCTGGAGTCAAGGAGGTCGCCTTGCGGCGCCTCCAGGATCACCTCCTCCCTGCTTGGAACCTGTTGGGACAACACTTCGGTGTCGCTCGTAGGGCGTGGGGAGGAAGCCGTCGGAAGCGAGTTCACCTCCGACGAGTCCAGTGAGCCGCTCGACGATGCGTCGAGCCGGTCTTTGGGTGGGCTGCATAAACACATTCGACATAAGGGAAAGCTGTGCAATAAACAAATACTATGAGTCACTCCGGTATCCGGATACTTACGATTTCACCAGGGGCTGCCACTCCTCTTTGTTGTCGTCGGTGTCGGTGGAGCAGTCCGGAGGAAGGGTTTTCCCCTTCTTGGACCCTCCGGCCTCCTCAGAGAGGGCGACCTTCCTTTTCTTCTCTCCTCCCGCTGGAGGGGGAGAGGTCTCTTCTTCTTCCTCCTCGTCTTCATGAGAGGAAGGCGCTTCGGGACCGTCGGATGACGAGTCCGACACCTCCTGGCGCCGGGCACTCTTTCGAGTCCCCGTGGCCCTTTTCGTGGCCTTCTTCTCCGGCACCACATAGGGCGCCGGAATCAGCAGCTTCGCCAAGCGAGCGTCCGCTGGGCCTTCGGGCAGAGGAGCCGGACAGTTGATCTGTCCGGACATCGCCACCCAATCCTATCAAAGATAAGGGAACTCAGATCCCGCATAGAGTCAAACTATGAAAAACTGATACCCTGTAAAAGGACAAAAATGGCTTACCGCATGAGCGTGATGCCGAGTACTGAATCCGCGATCCTCGGCAGCGGATGCGGGAGCCTCGGCGCCCTTGAAAAGCATCCTCCAGGCATCTTTGTACATCGTGTCCAAGAGCCTGTTTAGAGTTTGATGCTGCACCGGGTCGAACTCCCACAGGTTGAAGGCCCATCACTGACACGGGAGGATCAGGCGGATGAGCATAACCTGGACTATGTTGACAAGCTTGAGCTTCTTGTCCACCAGGGTTTGGATGCATGTTTGGAGTCCGGTCAGCTCTCCTTTTTTACCCCACGACAGGCCGGTCTCCTTCCAGGAGGTGAGCCGCGTAGGGGGTCCGGACCGAAACTCGGGGGCTACGACCCATTCGGGGTCGCACGGCTCGGTAATGTAGAACCACCCCGATTGCTACCCCTTCAGGGTCTCCACAAAGGAGCCCTCGAGCCACAGGACGTTGGCCATCTTGCCAACCATGGCACCGCCGCACTCCGCCTGGCTGCCGTGCACCACCTTCGGCTTGATGTTGAAGGTCTTTAGCCATAAGCCGAAATGAGGGCGGATGCGGAGGAAAGCCTCGCACACGACGATAAACGCCGAGATGTTGAGGATGAAGTTCGGGGCCAGATCGTGGAAATCCAGGCTGTAGTAGAACATAAGCCCCCGGACAAATGGATGCAGAGGGAAGCCCAGTCCGCGGAGGAAATGGGGGAGAAATACCATCCTCTCATGGGGCCTAGGAGTGGGGATGAGCTTCCCCTTCTCGGGGAGTCGGTGCGCGATGTCGCTGGCCAGGTATCCGGCCTTCCTCAGCTTTTTTATGTGTCCCTCCGTGACAGAGGAGACCATCCACTTGCCTCCCGCTCCGGACATGACTGGAGAAGGTTGAGGTGGTAGTGTGGACTTGGGTGCTGGAGCTTGAGTGCGCAAGAATGGATAGGCAGAGGAGGAAGAAGGCATGGTTGAAAAGGTGGATCCTTATCCCCTTATATGGGTGGACGCGGTTATGTGTCCCCACCAGCCTGGTAAAACTTGCTTATCTCCAAGCGCCGTAATCAAAGGCGCGGTTGGGTTACCCACACCCGTATTGATGAGAATCCCGAAATGAAGGGACACTATCTCTGCTTTGACAAGGCGTGCCAAGGAAACCGCCTCGCATAACGCGCTCAGAGCCAGACACTATCTTTCTGTTCAAAATCTTCTATGAAGTACTTGGAGGAGGAACCCGCCTTGCAATGTTGAAGACAATTTGCGCACCGGACTCGTCGTCATTGAAGCCTGGTTCAGGGGCTACTGAGGGAGTCCTGGATTAGGGGGTGTTCGGATAGCCGAACTATACCTTCAAACCGGACTCTTGGGCTATGAAGATACAAGATTGAAGACTCCGTCCCGTGTACGGAAAGGATTTTCCTTGGCGTGGAAGGCAAGCTTGGCGATACGGATGTTCAGATCTCCTACCATTGTAACCGACTCTATGTAACCCTAACCCTATCCGGTGTCTATATAAACCGGAGGGTTTTAGTCCGTAGGACAACATACACATCAACAATCATACCATAGGCTAGCTTCTAGGGTTTAGCCTCTCTGATCTCGTGGTAGATCAACTCTTGTACTACCCATATCATCAATATTAATCAAGCAGGACGTAGGGTTTTACACCATTGAGAGGGCCCGAACCTGGGTAAAACTTCGTGTCCCCTGCCTCCTGTTACCATCCGTCCTAGACGCACAGTTCGTGTTGGAAATATGCCCTAGAGGCAATAATAAATTGGTTATTATTATATTTCCTTGTTCATGATAATCGTTTATTATCCATGCTAGAATTGTATTGATAGGAAACTCAGATACATGTGTGGATACATAGACAACACCATGTCCCTAGTAAGCCTCTAGTTGACTAGCTCGTTGATCAATAAGATGGTTACGGTTTCCTGACCATGGACATTGGATGTCATTGATAACAGGATCACATCATTAGGAGAATGATGTGATGGACAAGACCCAATCCAAAGCCTAGCACAAAGATTGTGTAGTTCGTATGCTAAAGCTTTTCTAATGTCAACTATCATTTCCTTAGACCATGAGATTGTGCAACTCCCGGATACCGTAGCAGTACTTTGGGTGTGCCAAACGTCACAACGTAACTGGGTGGCTATAAAGGTACACTACAGGTATCTCCAAAAGTGTCTGTTGGGTTGGCACGAATCGAGACTGGGATTTGTCACTCCGTGTAAACGGAGAGGTATCTCTGGGCCCACTCGGTAGGACATCATCATAATGTGCACAATGTGATCAAGGAGTTGATCACGGGATGATGTGTTATGGAACGAGTAAAGAGACTTGCCGATAACAAGATTGAACAAGGTATCGGGATACCGACGATCGAATCTCGGGCAAGTATCGTACCGCTAGACAAAGGGAATTGTATAGGGGATTGATTGAATCCTTGACATCGTGGTTCATCCGATGAGATCATCGTGGAACATGTGGGATCCAACATGGGTATCTAGATCCCACTGTTGGTTATTGGCCGAAGAGTTGTCTCGGTCATGTCTGCATGGTTCCCGAACCCGTAGGGTCTACACACACTACTAGAAAAAGGGCTATAGATGAGATTGACACTAATGGCGCACCAGACAAGCCGTGCGCCATTAGTATATACTAATGGCGCACCACCTTCTGATACGCCATTAGAGCTGAAACTACTAATGGCGCACCTGGCCCAGGGTGCGCCATTAGTATCAATTTTTTTTGAACTAGTGCGCCTGTCCAAACATACTAATGGCGCATCCAGACACAGTGCGCCATTACTAGTTGTAACTAGTAATGGCGCACCTGTCGGAAAGTGCGCCACTAATGTTGTTTTTTTATTATATTTTTTATTCCTTTTTTTGCAAAACTACTAATGGCGCACTGTTCGACCATGCGCCATTACTAGTTTAAACTAGTAATGGCACACTGTGGAATAGTGCGCCATTAGTATGTTTTTTTTGCAAAACTACTAATGGCGCACCACCAGAAGGTGCGCCATTAGTAACCTGGATTACTAATGGCGCATTTAGAGTTGGTGCACCATTAGTAAGTGGGAAGCAACAAGATATTTTGGACAGCCTCTCCTACCCACACTCACTTTCTCCCCACTTCATTCTCTCCACCTCCTCCTTGTCTCGGGTGCCTCCTCTTTTTCACCTAATTTCCACCATAGATTCATTCAATTTAAGTGGTTAAATTACCTTTTTTTGATAGGTAAGTAAGGGGGGAAGCTATATTTATGTTGTTCTCCCTACAACAATGTGCACATGCACTTTTTATGGCCTAGCTAGATCTATGTATGTTCGTGGTGTTGCATATGTTTGTGGTGTTGCATATGTGTTTGTGTTTGGAGGTGTACCGGTATTTGAAATGCGATAGTTGCCAATATTTTGCCGGAATGTTGATTCATTTCCGTTTCGGCGAGAATTTTGGCATTAAGCATTATTTTTGGCCCTATTTTTAGGGAAAGTCATGCCAAATTTTTTCTTGGTTCTAAAATATCGTTTTGCTCTACCCCGCAGGCGACCATGGTCCGCACGATGACCGAAGGCATCGTGAATAGGTTTTTGAGGTCCGCGAAGGCCGAGATGCTTCAAAAGAACGAGACGGAGATAAGATGTCCGTGTCGAAGATGCAAGCTGAAGAGCCTTATTGCGGACCCGGAATCCGGGCAGGTGCGGGACCACCTGCTCTTGCGTGGTTTCATGGATGGCTATCGGTGGCAAGGTGATGAAGATGACTACGAAGTCGTCCATGGGGGCCGGGCAAGAAATGAGGAAGGGCAGCAAGACAACCACCGCGGCTCGGGCGGGCGAGAAGACGAAGAATCCCCAGGAGATGATCACGACGGTGATGCTGTACACAGTCATCATGTAGAAGATGCAGGACATGATGATGATGCCGGCGGAGCAGACGACGCTGGACCATCGATGGGCTGGGTGCAGGACCCTCATATTCAAGAGCTGCTTCTCAAGCAGACGGATAACGCAAGAGCTGCCGCCCAAGAGAAAGCCAAGATGGATCAACTTGAGTTAGACGCGGTTACTCCATTGTATGAAGGATGCAGGCCCGAGGATACCCGCCTGAAAGTAACGCTCATGGCTCTGGAGATGAAGGTAAAACACAAAATGACCGACGCATGCTTCGACGAGAACATGTCATTCTGGCACGAACGTCTTCCCAAGGGGAACAAGTGCCCGACCAGTTTGGAGGAGGCGAAGAAAATCGTGTGTCCTCTGGATTTACCGCACGTGAAATACCATGTGTGCATGAACAATTGCATCATTTATTGGGACGAGCACGCGGAGTCTACCATATGTCCGGTGTGCGGTGTCACTCGATACAAGAAGAGGAAGAAAGCTCCTCGAAAAGTGGTGTGGTACTTTCCGATCACTCCTCGTCTGCAGCGGTATTTCGCGGACCCTAAGGTAGCAAAGCTCCTGTGTTGGCACGCGGATAGGGAGGAGAAGAAGCGAGAAGATGACGCAAATGATACGGAGATAGATAAAAAAGACAAGATGCTGAGTCACCCTAAGGATGCGAGCCAATGGCAAGCGTTGAACTTCGAAGACCCAGAATTTGCGAACGATCCAAGGAACATCGTGCTGGGCGCGAGCACCGATGGAGTCAATCCGTTTGGCAGCCAGAGAAGCACACATAGCACCTAGCCTGTGTTTTTGTGGATGTACAACCTTCCCCCCTGGTTGTGCATGAAGAGGAAGTACATTCACATGAGTATGCTAATTGAAGGACCGAAACAACCAGGGAACGACATCAATCTGTATCTGGGGCTGCTGAAAGAGGAGCTTGACACACTGTGGAAAACGCCAGCCAATACGTGGGACACCGCAGAGAAAGAATATTTCCCCATGAGAGCCGCCGCGCTGCTCACGACGATGCACGACTATCTCGGTTACGGATATGTCGCGGGGCAGGTGGTCCACGGATTTTCTGGATGCATCAGGTGCATGGATCACACAACGTATCGCCAGCTAGATTGAGATCACGGGTCTTCGAAAACCGTGTTCATGGGACATCGAAGGTGGCTTCGCGACGATGACCCATGGAGAAAACGCAAGGATCTGTTCGATGGTGAAACCGAACCCCGAGGACGCCCGCGTACGAGGAGCGGCGAGGAAATAGACGAGCTGTTGAAAAATTGGAAAGACTGCCCACTACCAGGAAAGAAGAAAAAGGCGCCAGAGCCGGGAAAGAAGCGAAAGGTGCCAGAGCCGCTGCTGAAGGTATGGAAAACGAGGTCTGTTTTCTGGGACTTGTCGTACTGGAAGATCCACCGTGTGCCTCACAGCCTTGATGTCATGCATATCACGAAGAACGTGTGCGAGAGTCTGCTTGGTACCCTACTCAACATGCCAGAGAGGACCAAAGATGGGCCGAAAGCAAGGTCAGACTTGAAATCAATGGGCATCAGGCAGGAGCATCACGCTATATATGATGATGATGATGATGATGAGGCGAAGTAGGACACGGAAAGTCGTCGCAAAGGCAAAAAGGCCAAGAAGACCGGAAATGACTACCCTCCCGCGTGCTTCACTCTAAGTCAGGAGGAGATCGAACAGTTTTTCACCTACCTCATAGGAGTAAAACTTCCTTACGGTTACGCGGGGAAGATAAGCAGATACCTAGACCCAGCGAAGCTGAAGTTCAGCGGGATGAAGTCGGACGACTGTCATGTGCTGATGACGCAGATACTTCCAGTTGCAATCCGTGGGATCATGGACGCGCATGTCCGTGAAACCCTATTTGGCCTATGCAAATTTTTCGACGTCATCTCTCGGAAGTCTGTTGGCGTGAGGCAACTCAGAAGGCTACAGGAAGAGATCATGGTGATACTATGCGAGCTTGAGATGTACTTCCCGCCCGCATTCTTCGACGTTATGGTGCATCTGCTGGTCCATATCGTGGACGATATCATCCAACTTGGGACGATGTTCCTGCACAGCATGATGCCGTTCGAAAGGATGAATGGTGTCATCAAAGGATACGTTCGCAACATGTCACGTCCAGAGGGAAGCATAGCCAGGGGCTTTCTGACCGAAGAGTGCATCTCCTACTGCACGAATTATTTAGGCATCGAGAACCCCGTTGGTCTGCCCGTCAACAGGCACCTTGGCAGGCTCGCTGGATGGGGTCACCGTGAGGGTCGCCGCGAAATGCATGTCGACTTCGAGGGTCGACTCGCCGACTTTGAAAGAGCAAACCTAGTCGTGCTACAACACATAGACGTGGTCGATCCTTGGGTGGTAGAGCACAAAACCTTTATTAAGAAGACATACAATGACCGAGGCCAACAGAGGACGGACGGAGATATACTCAAAGAGCACAACTCATGTTTCACGCGTTGGTTCAAGCAGAAGCTTCTGTCGTACCCTTTACATGAGGATTCTTCCGCGGAAGAACAACTCATATTCGCCTTGTCACAGGGTGCCGAGCACAACCTGATGACTTATGAGGCGTACGATATCAACGGCTACACATTCTACACCGAGGCCAAGGACATGAAGAGCGATGGTTATCAGAACTCCGGGGTAACGATGGAATCCTACACCGGTAACGACAAGGACAGATACTACGGAAGGATCGAGGAGATCTGGGAGCTGAGCTACGCTGGAGAGAAGGTCCCGATGTTCCGTGTCAGATGGGCCAAGAGCGTCCTAAAAGAAGACCGGTATTTCACCACCATGGTTATACCCGAAGCCAAATCCAAGACCGCGGGCGCAAACGTCACCGCGAAAAATGAGCCATGGGTACTGGCTTCCCAAGTGGACCAATGCTTCTTCATTACCGACCCGTCAAAGCCCAGTCGTGTTGTCGTGAGGAGAGGCAAAAGTAAGATCATCGGAATGGATGGAGTAGCCAATGAGCAAGACTTCGACAAGTACGGCGACCCGAGGATCGAACATGACGACGATGATGAAGTAGCAGCATACACCACAAGAAGAAGCAGGACCACCCTACCTAAAGGATGTCCGTTCCACAGAAGAACTCCATTTGTGAAAAAGAAGGGCAAGAAGATTGTGAACAGAAAGCTAGCTAAGATCGATTGTATTTAAATCGTAGCCTTCATTTCTCGATTGTATTTCATGGGCACTTTTTGAACTATTATGAATATTTTTAAATTTCATGGACACTCGATCTCGATCCCCCTCCATCTCGATCTCTATCCCACCTCGCCAGATCCGGTCCCCCTCGCCGCCGAGCACCCCCCGGTCCATCGGCCGCCGCCGCCGACCCCCCGCACCCTCGATTCCCCTACTCAACCGCCGCCGCCGACCCCCCGCACCCCTCCCCTACTCAACCGCCGCCGCCGACCCCCCGCACCCCGCGCACCCTCCCCCGCTCCACCGGCATTACTGTTTGATGATATTTTTAAAAAAAGTATTACTGTCTTATAAAAAAAATATTACTGTTATGATTTAAACAAGTTTGAACATATTTAAACACAAATAAGTATCAAACAGCATTTTAAATGCATAAAAAATTGTGGAGCCTGGGAATCAAACCCAGGACCTCCTGGTGTGAGAACTGGCTGCTGACCAGTCGAGCTAGTAGAGGGAACTTGGTGTGGATCAGGTCAGGTGGAAGATAACCTGTTGGCTTGAGTAGAAATCAAAAAAATAATACTAATGGCGCACCACGGTGGGGTGCGCCATTAGTATGGATGTACATATGGAGCACCGAGGGGTGGTGCGCCATTAGTATTGTGCCATTAGTATTGACAAAGAGATTTCACCTAACAAAAAAGGTCAGCGCCCACACCATCCTCTTTCTCTCCCCTCTATCTCTCTCCCCTCACTGCGCCGTCCTCGTGCCCGAGCCGCCCCCGTCGCCGCCGACCCCCACCGCCCTCGCCGCCGCTCCCGACCCCCACAACCCTCGCCGCCCCTGACCCCCTGCCGCCCTGCCGC